>NC_065446.1:49981773-50281773 GCF_917563875.1 Diabrotica virgifera virgifera
TTTTTTTAATGCCCACCGGTGGTCACGTGGTCCCAGGATGTAATTTTACAGTATGGGACCAAATGTCCACCAGTGGTCATGCATTTTATTGTTTCTTTTGTTGCAGATTTTAAACAATAATGGCAAGAAGAGGTCTTACAGAAAAAGAATTGCTTCGGGAGTTGGAAAATTTTTCTGATGTTGAAGCAGAAGACTATTCCGACGATGACTCCACTGCAAATCGGAATTACTCATACGAAGGAAGCTCCTATTCAAGTGAGGATGAATTAGCTGTATCTGATGTCGAGGACGAAGCTGCTGAAGTTGTTCCTCTGGCCGATATTATACCCGAGACCAAGTGGGAGCCTGTGGCAGGAGACAGATTGAAATTTAATTTTCTTGCTGCCCACACCGGTGTACACGAAAATATAATCCAGAAACTTCGTGTTGCATCTCCTATAACTTATTTTGAACACTTCATAGACGATGAGATTATCTCATTGTTAGTGGAAGAAACCAATAGATTTGCTGCGCAAAGAAATACTGCGAATGATGCTGCCCTAGCAGGAAGCCGAACTCCAAGACTTAATAAATGGGTTGACACTGATCCTATAGAGATGCGCAAGTTTTTGGGTATCGTTGTATGGATGGGACTTATGCATTTGCCAAAATTGAGGGATTACTGGAGCACAAAAAGAATTTATGAAAATGGAATTCCAAAAATATTGAGCAGCAATAGATTTGAGATGTTACTTTCGATGTTTCATCTATCAAATAATGAGCAGCCAATTAATCCAGAAGACAGGCTTCACAAAATCTCAAATTTTTTGAACTTACTAGAACAGAAATTCAAAGAATCGTATAATCCCGAAGAAGAAGTTTGTATTGACGAAAGCAACGTACCATTTCGAGGACGTATCTATTTCCGACAGTACATTCCTAATAAAAGGCATAATTATGGGATAAAGATTCTCAAAATCTGTATTTTTGGAGGCTATACATGGTCGTTTAAAGTCTACACAGGCAAAGAAAGAGCAGACGATGTATCAGTTGCCGAAAAAATTGTCGACACTAATGGAGGGACTTTTTGATACAGGTAGAACTTTATATACCGATAACTGGTACACTAGTGTTTCGCTGTCTAATAGTCTCATTCAACGGCAAACACATTTAGTAGGAACCCTAAGGACAAACAGAAAATATAATCCCCCAGATGTGGTAAAAACTAAACTGAGAAAGGGTGAAGTCGTGGCCCAACAAAACGAAAATAAAACAGTTGTCTGCAAATGGAAAGATAAAAGAGATGTTCTTATGCTTAGTACCAAACATGACGACTCTATGGTGACAGTAACTCGCAGAGGAGGACAAGAAGTTAATAAACCAGCGATAGTTGTAGATTACAACAAAGGAAAAGCTTTTTTCGGCCAGTCTGACCAGATGGCATCTTATGCGCCATACGTGAGAAGAACCGTCAAGTGGTATAAGCGACTCGTTTTTCATTTTGTTACTGCAACAGCTATGGTAAATGCTCTGCATCTATATAACAAAATTAATAATAACAAAATGGGCATAATAGAATTCAAAGAAAATATCATCGAGGCTCTGGTTTATCAAGATTTAAATCCAATACTATCAAGGCCTTCCACTTCCAAGATAAAACACTTCCTGAAAGAATACGAGGGACAAAAGAGGGTTACCAGAAAAAGGTGCAGTGCATGCTACAAGACTATGTCTCAGCGACAAAATC
The DNA here is from genome assembly GCF_917563875.1 of Diabrotica virgifera virgifera. Lineage (NCBI taxonomy): Eukaryota > Metazoa > Arthropoda > Insecta > Coleoptera > Chrysomelidae > Diabrotica > Diabrotica virgifera. The sequence goes on from NC_065446.1 coordinate 49,983,500, forward strand.
CAGCTTATACTCGTAAAAATGCAAAAAAAAATAAATACATATTGCGATACATGTAACCTGCCAATGTGCCTCGAGTGGTTTGAAAAACATCTGGCAACTATCTCATTTCCAGAAGTTTAATTTTTATTATTTTTGTTGTATTACGTTAACATTGCTGGTTTTTTAATATTTTGCTCACTTTGTTCGTTTATTTGTATTAATATTAGGATAAAATTCCATTTATTTTTGTAATATACTATCTAAAAATACAAAATTGTATCAGTTTTTTGCACTGCTCAAAATCACAACTGATACATTCATTCCGCTCGGTCCATGTAAAATTCTGTTGTTTCCTGGGACCACTGAATACGTCAACATACGTCAAACTAATATAAATCGTGTCCACGGGTTTCCACGGTGACTTGAAGCAACCGACATCAAATGCTTACCGGTGGGCACTCGGTCTTAATGGAAATAATGAAAATGCCCACCGGTGGACACATGGCGCTAAATGTGTTAAAATCTAATAGGTAACTATTGCCAAATATCGAAGTGGACTCTTTTCTTTGGCCCACCCTGTATAAATTTGTATTCATTGTGAAATCTGGTGAAAATACATTAATTTTTATTTCATTAGACAGTTTATTTGAATTTTAATTACCCTGCCTACAAACGCTCAAATTTTGACCATTTTAATTTTTGACCATTTTTTCAGGCCTGTTACTCCTATATAACGTAAGTCTGCAACTCCAAATTTTTACTTCTTATTCTACTTACTGGGGGCTAACATTCAGCCAAATTTCAATTTTTTTCATCCGTGCCCATCAGGGATATAAGGAGTCAAACTTTAAAATGTTTCAAAAAATTTCATTTTTGAGATTTTTTTTTAAATTTACTAAAATTTCAAAGCTCAAACTTTTTTTTATTTAAAGTAAGTACGTATGTCTTTTCCAGAAAAAAAATTACAAACCATTATCGGCTTGCCTTATGCTGTTAAAAAAATGCTGAAAATGGAATTTTATCAGTTTACCTTTTCAAACCTAATACATCACTAATTAGTCTCATGAGCCACTCTCTCAAGCTACTTCTAAGATAATTCTTAATAGAATCAAGCAGAAATGTGAAGAGACAATGGGAAACAAACAATTCGGTTTCAGAGAAGGGTTGGGAACAAGGGAAGTTTTGTTCTCAACGTTAACATTACTTCAACGATCATGGAAAGTACAGAAACCAATTTAAGTCTGCTTTATAGATTTTGAGAAGGCGTTTGATACAGTTCAACATGATAGGTTGTTTAAATATCTAGAAATGATTGGAATAGATGATAAAGATCTGAGACTTTTACAACATTTATATTGGAATCAAGAAGCTTCTATTCTGGTAGACGGCAAAGAAACAGACAAAATTTGCATTCAAAGAGGTGCCAGACAGGGTTGTGTGTTATCCCCAACTTTGTTTAACGTATACTCAGAAATAATTTTTAATGAAGCCTTGGAGGGACAATGTGGAGTTCGAATCGCGGGAGAAACTATTAACAATATCAGACATGCAGACGACACCGCGATCATGGCTGAAAATATCGAAGATCTTCAATTCCTTATAGATCGAGTCACTAGAGAATGCTCCAATAACGGGCTTAACATAAATGCAACAAAGACAAAGTTACTTGTGGTTAGTAAACAAGACGTCGGCCCTATGCAACTAATTGTCAGTGATGAACCAATAACAAAAGTTAACCATTTTAAATACCTAGGATGTTGGATAGACGAGACACTAAATTCGGATGAAGAAATTAAAACTCGTATAGAAATTCCAAGAGGAGCATTTATGAAACTCAGATCTATTCTGAGCAACTCTCAGCTCAACTTACAACTAAGAATCAAGTTTCTAAAATGTTATGTGTATCCTGTATTACTATATGTATGTGAAACCTGGATCATGAAGGTTAACATGATGAACAAATTAGAAGCCTTTGAGATGTGGTCGTATCGTAGAATGCTCAGAATATCTTGGGTTCAACGCATTTCAAACAGAGAAGTCTTAAACAGAGTAGGTCAAGGCGAAGGTGGTTTAACCAAGATGATAAAAAAGAGAAAACTTGAATATCTGGGGCATATAATGAGAGGTAGCAGATACAGGATGCTGCAGTTAATACTCAACGGAAAGATCGACGGAAAAAGAGGAATTGTTCGGAAGAAATATTCATGGCTCCGAAACCTTCGTCAATGGACTGGCTTATCAGCAGATCAATTGTTACATGCCGCACAAGATCGAGAACGATATCGGCAAATTGTTATGGAAGCTACTTACGCCTAAAAATTTGGGCACGGTACTTAAAGAAGAAGAACCTTTTTAAACTTTAAGGCCTTAAGGCTAGTTTGAAATTAAATAATGCTACACGCAACTTTTTTAGAGCATACTTTTCTAAAAAGTTTGGTTTTTGATTTATTGTTCTAGGACAAACCTCAGTAAAAATATTGGCTAAAGAGCGAAGCCATGTTTTTCGTGAAAATGATCGACACGCTTTAACAAAAATGGCCGTCATCAGCAAACTCAATTTTTTAAAAATAAAATGAATGCAATTTTGTACTCTCTATAGACTGAATTTTAAAAGGTAGAAAAATAAAAAATATAAAAAATAGTCAAGCAACCACCCTTTTTGGACCACTTGGCTTGGATGGACCCTCTGATCTGTAATAACATTCTTGGGTTACAAGCTTTTATTCTACACCTCATTTGTCATTCTATCTGTATTAATAACGGAGGAGTTATATTCGCGGACAGACGAACAGATAGTAATGAAACCTTAAGTATATATTTGTTCCCATCTTGCGAAGGCGCGTCGAATAATATTTCACTGGTACTATTCCGGTGTTCTTCCAGGTAAACAGTACTTCCGGTTGCATTTCTAAAACCGGAAGTCCTAGGTCACTTAGTTGATCAACTTTAGTGGATCAACTAAAATCGAATGATAATAGCTGTGAGAATCTATGTTTCAATCTTAATCGGTCAACTTTTGTCGATTCAACAAAAGATTGATCGAGTCAAACTTTATCGTTCAACTTGACATTTTTCAGACAAGTTGAATCACGTTTGAAGCGTATTAACATTAATTTGTTGGTCGACTTGAATCACTATTATCTCGTCAGTCTGCGTAAAAAGTAACTTTAATTCAAGATAACTATTATCCTTCAAATCAACAAAATGAGTTTAAAGTGGTCAGAGAGGGTTATGTTTAGATTTTTATATCCTTCTCTATCTTCCAAAGCAAGTTCTTTTAGCAGAGTTTCTGAAACACCACATTCATTTCTTCTTTTAATCCAATTTCGTATCCAGAAACGACGTTTTTATGTTCTTTATTCCGTCTTAACATAACTTTCGTGAGTTGCTAAATTAGTAAACTACTATACTAAATTTAAAATCAAGATGCAGTAGAAATAAACAAACCAAGATACGTTAAATGCTACTAGTAGCACTTCCGAATCATAATTTACAATGTATGTATAAACTTTGGAAATTATAATTTGGGATTTACAATGTATATTATACATTGTAAATTATGATTCGGGAGGGCTCCTAGTAACATTTAACGTGTCTTGGTTTGTTTATTTCGGGTCTGCCCCAAAATCCATACAGCCAAAATCCCGACAGCCAAAATCCCGACAGCCAAAATCTCGACGGCCAAAATCCCGACACGCCAGAATCCCGACAGGCCAGAATCCCGACAGACCAGAATCCCGACAGGCCAGAATCCCGACAGGCCAGAATCCCGACACGCCAAAATTCCAACAGGCCAGAATCCCGACAAATTAAAAATCCTGTCAGATTTTCAAAACTATAATACATAGTATTCATCCATTTTTGTTATGTTACAGTATTATTTTAAACATGAAATTTATTTATATTATATAATATATTTATATTTAGCTAATTATACTAATATGACCTACATACTTGGAAATAAATTAAAACTGATTCATAAAACGGATTATAAGCTTTCATTTGACACCTCAAATATCATTCTACCTGGTATAATGATGGAGGACAGATGGACAGATAGACAGACGGACGGACGGACGGACAGACGGACGTGGATAATTCAAAGTTTTCACATTTTTCCAAAATTAGTGAAAACAATAATGGAAAAATCTTTGCGAATTAATCAGTTTTAATTTATTTGAAAGTAGATGATAAGAGAAAGGAGAGGGAAAACAGTGCAACAGATGAAGGAAATGGCAGGAGACCGGAAGGCGTGGAAGAAATTGGTGAAAAATGGATAGGTGATACCAAAGTCCGACGCTCTTATAGGGCATAAGGACAACGAGAAGAAGAAAGTAGATGATATTAGTACTAGCTACAATATAAATAAATTTCGTGTTTGAAATAATACTGTAACGTAACAAAAATACGGGATTTTGGCGTGTCGGGATTCTGGCCTGTCGGGATTCTGGCCTGTCGGGATTCTGGCGTGTCGGGATTTTGGCCGTCGGGATTTTGGCGTGTCGGGATTCTGGCCTGTCGGGATTCTGGCCTGTCGGGATTCTGGCCTGTCGGGATTCTGGCCTGTCGGGATTCTGGCGTGTCGGGATTTTGGCCGTCGGGATTTTGGCTGTCGGGATTTTGGCCGTCGGGATTTTGGGCGGCACCGGTTTATTTCTACTGCATCTTGATTGTAGTATAATAATATTTTTACTTTTACGTATAACTACGTTTTTATTATAACTAATTGCTTCAATTTTCTTTGAAATGTGTGAACAAAAACTTGACCGATTTATCGGTCGAACTGTGAGAATGCGCCTTTACATACCAGTGGTACTCAATAAGTGCCAGTGGCACTGTAGAATATATTATCTAAAGTACTACTTAATAAGATGAATAAATTCATTGGAATTTAATTATTGATAACAGATTAAAAAAATATCTTACGTAAACGTAAACGATCTATATATAACGGATGCCACCTAAGTAAAATGCTAGTTTTAAAAATGGCAATGTTCCAGTGCTTGATTTTAGTTCTCGTAGCTACTTTAGCATTCGATAGTGCGATTGCAAATGATGTAGCAAAACCGTGTGAGTCTGATTCTTGTACGATCGGCAACAATTGTAGATGTTCTAGTCAAGCGTCACCTCTAGGTGGAAATCTCACAGAGTATCCTCAGGTACGATCTGACAATTTTATTATTATTATTTTGCTTTATCAACTTGTTATATTTTAAATATTCTAGTTAAATATCACTGAATTTTAATACCAATATAAAATTATTTTGGTTCAATGTTTCTTATTTCCTGAAATTACCTTAGAATTTAGATGACTACTTTTTTGAGTATTTTATGAAAAACTGCTTTTATTCTGGGCTAATTAGCAAAATACAAGGAAAAGTTATTTACCAGCAATTTTATTGCTGGAATCGAATCTTATTATTGTATGTATCAATAATATAGGTATGCAAAGTCCGCAGATAGTGTGCTACTTTTTTTATAAATAAAATGGCGCACGAAAATCGTGTTTTTTTCAATTTTTGCTCTATAACTCCAAAGATTTTAACATTACACCAAAAACACTCAAATAAAAATTCACCGCAATTAAATTCTGCATAGAGACGTTCTTTTTCCCGATTCATTTCGACGAAAACTTTCCACGGAAAAAGCGGGTTTTTCCAACAAAATCTTTAATTTTCAACTAAAATTTTAGATAAGTAATTGTTAATCAATAATTAAATATCTTGGTAATGTAAAATCCCTTTTCGTATAGATTATAATTCCAGAAGTGGATGGAAATTGAACGAACAGTTTAGTAACAATTTAATTGTTAATTAAAAATTTACGGTCACTATAATAACGTCAATAATTATGATGCATAAGAGTAACTATGATTTTTTCATAAAAAGACACTATACCTATCTAGTGTACTTTACAGAATTGAAATTGGACTATTTAAGCGACCTCGGGAATATTTTAAAATTATAAACAATTTTTTGGCTTATAAACAAATAGAATATCTCGGGAAATATTAAACTAAATTAAATTGTGAAAACGGTATTCGAAAAACAGCGGCAGGACGCTTCTTTTAAAATAAAAAACTTTTAATTATAACGAGTGGTTCCTGAGATACAACCGGTCAAAATTGACCGAAATTTACGGCAAAGATATAAACAACAGGATCATAATTTTCAAACCATCACCTTTTCATTTTTGTCCTCTTTCTCCACACCAATTTTCATATCTTTAAAATGCTCATAACATATATTATTATAATAAAAACTATCGATAATACGTGTGAAAATTTCCAAAAATAGCAAAATTCCAATCAAAAATTAGGTTGGAGAAAATGTAACCCTCAAAGTTCAAAATCGGTATACGTTATAAAAATGCATTTTCTCGACTTCCCATGGAGCAATTTCCTTCATTCTTTTTTTGATCCCTAACAACTCGAGCAGAGCCATCGAACTAACGTATTATTAAATGTTAAACTTTCTTTTGTTTTGTTATAATAGATTAATTTATTTATAAGAACAGAAAACTACATATTTTTTCCAGTTGTAGGCTTTTTTTTAGATAAACTTACTACAAGTGTACCTTTTAAAGTTAAAGACATAAATATTCTCATTTGAGAGTTGTATAATTATTTAAACAATTTTTATTTAAACAAATTAAAATTTTGTATTATAATAAATAAATTAATTTATTATAACAAAACAAAAGCAAGTTGACATTTAATAATGCGTTAGTTCGATGGCTCTACTCGAGTTACTTGGGACCAAAAAAAGAATGAAGGAAATTGCTCTATGGGAAGCCGAGAAAATGCATTTTTTTAACGTATACCGATTTTGAACTTTGAGGGTTACATTTTTTCCAACCTAATTTTTGATTGGAATTTTGCTATTTTTGGCAATTTTCACACGTATTATCGATAGTTTTTAATATAATAATATATGTTATGAGTATTTTAAGGAAATGAAAATTAGTGTGGAGAAAGAGGACAAAAATAAAAAGGTGATGGTTTGAAAATTATGATCCTATTGTTTATATCTTTGCCGTAAATTCCGGTCAAGTTTGACCGGTTGTATCTCAGGAACTGCTCATCATAATTAAACGTTTTTTCTTTTAAAAGAAGCGTCCTGCCGCTGTTTTACGAATACCGTTTTTACAATTTAATTTTGTTTAATATTTCCCGAGATATTCTATTTGTTTATAAGCCAAAAAATTCTTTATCATTTTAAAATATTCCTGAGGCTGCCTAAATAGTCCAATTTCAATTCTGTAAAGTACATTAGATAGGTATAGTGTCTTTTTATGAAAAAATCATAGATATTCTTATGCATCATAATTATTGTCGTCATTCTAGCGACCGTAAATTTTTAATTAACAATTCAATTGTTGCTAAACTTTTCATTAAATTTCCATCGGCTTCTGGAATTATAATCTATACGAAAATGGCTTTTACGTTACCAAGTTATTTAATTATTGATTAACAATTACTTATCTAAAAGTTTAGTTGAAAATTAAAGATTTTGTTGGAAAAACTCGCTTTTTCCGGGAAAAGTTTTCGTCGAAGTAATTGGGAAAAAACTCGTCTCTATGCAGAATTTAATTGTGCTGAATTTTTATTTGAGTGTTTTTGGTGTAAAGTTAAAATCTTTGGAGTTATAGAGCAAAAATTGAAAAAAACACGATTTTCGGGCGCCATTTTGTTTATAAAAAAAGTAGCACACTATCTGCGGACTTTGTATACCTATATTATTAATATATAGGATCATAAGATTCGATTCCAGCAATAAAATTGCTGGTAAATAACTTTTCCCAAAAATGGCCTATTCTCCGATAATCAGCCCAGACTATTTTAAAAAATGACTTGTTTCCCGAAAAACTAAAATCTTTAATCTTTAATAAATCAGAAAATATTGACTTATTTTAATAACTTGATATAACAAATTTTGCTTACAATTTGTCAATCTATCGATTCATGGGGTTATTTTTAATAAAATAATTTTCACCAGCGAGAAGGGGTTACTTTTATTTCTTCAGGTATCCTCTAACCAATCATCAATTTTCATGAAAATCGATGGAGGTTTACCGAAATCGGAGGTAATAGTTGATTTTTACCTTCATACACTGCACTAAATATTATGAAGAAAGTGACAATTCGCCGAAACGGTTGAACAATGTTAAATACCGTATGATTTCAATAGGAAGTCCTACCACGTTGTTAGCCCCTATGCCTTTTTGAGTACAGAAAATGCCATATGAGATCAGAAAAGAAAAGGAAATTTATAGTAAACCGAGTTCATTCTTCTGAAAATGGAATTTTCCTTAGTTTTCGCCAATTTTCCAAGAAAAAATTTTTCCCAATATGGGACGTGAATTGTAAATTGTAAAATTCCCTCATCTTCCTTAGTCTCAGCATCCGTTATGGCTTGCAAATTGTAGAAGCCTCGGAGGTGTTACCAGAGAAGGTTCCCATTGTTTTCAGTCTGGTAGGATGTAGAATAATATTTTTGGATGTTGTTTTATGTGCTATTAGATTGAAAACTTAGTTTTTTGCTAGCAGTTGCCGCTAGGGCATCCCTGCTATTTCGTTCGTTGAAATCCGTGACTGCACACCGAGGTTTGTCCTAGTTGGGTCAGAGAGAGCAGCATATGTGCCTCCTGATGAGAGACTAATAAGTTTCGAAACCGGTAGAGGTGCTTGCTGCACTCTCTGATTGAACTGGAATAATGATGCGGCTGTAGTTTCGTGTTGCATCGAAATTGAAAATGGTTATACATTTTTCATAAAAATTTTCGTTTTCACGACCTGCCGTTATATTTTTGAAAATAGAATCAATATTTCTCCATCCATTCGTAAAATGGCATAAGGGAGAACATCGTTGCAAGACGTGCGATTTTATTTACAAAACAAAATTGAATCTCCACGCAGATTTCCCTAGGAAACTCTACAGTTTTCACATATTTTACTCTTCCTTATTTCATCTCTATTAATACCCCTTTATCATGTTTCATGTATAGGTTACGTTTTTTTATGATATATCCTCTTTCCATTTTCCTTATTTCCTGGTAAAAGGATCTGATTTCCTTTTTTTGAAGTTTTCTTCTATCTCTTTGAATTTGTTTTTGATGTATTTTCTTTTTCTGTTATTTCATATTCTCTTCATAGTTCTCCTCAATTCTCTTAATGCTTTTCTGCTACTGTCAGTATTATTTTTTGTTTTTTAATCTTATTTTTCTAATGATTTTAATGTCTTACTTTCGTTTTGTGTTTTCTATTAGTTTAAGATTTCTTTATTCGTGTTTGAATCTGCTTCTTTTTTCCTTTCCCACTATTCTTCTGGGTCTAATGTTGCTGGTTCTTCGGTCTTAGTAAATCTTCTGTGTACTAAGTGTGCTAAGAATATACCTATCTATTTTTTTAACAAACTCATTATGTTTAGCAATACATATTTGCTTTAAAAGCTTGGTTAAGAGAACTTTCGATTCTTGTTTTGCCAAACTGAATCAAATTGGGTATGGTATACTTACATGTAGGTAACACAGAAATTTCATGTCCCCTTTTTAAAACTCTAAAACTATTTAAATCGTGAACCTGGTCCACCCATTTTTTCTGTAGAAACCAGAAAACATGGCCAACAATACAGTCTATTTTCTTGCAACCACATAACCAAGGATTTTCACTGTACCAACTAAATTTAAAATATCGAACTACTTTTTTTGATTCCTTTTTTAAATTGTTTAAAATAGGTCTTCCATTTTCTATAATCTCATTTTTTTTCTTCAAAATTATACAAGGAGAATTACTTTTCAAGTAGTTGATCGATTACGCAGCGACACGCATCCATGGTTAACTGCACGCACATTTTATAGGTACTGTAACCTGTAACCAAATTCAAATCTAGTTACAGGGATACTGATATACACAGCGCGCTCACGCCGTTGCTCCTTAAAAATTTTCAGACACTAGCCGGTTCCGAGCGACAGAGAGGATGTAACCACAAATGAATCTGGTAACAGAGTATAATAAAGTGCAACTGAGTCACATAAACTCGCCAATATTTTCGTGTGTCTACGAGTAGTTGGCTATTTACTGAATTAGGTACTATTAACACATAGTATAATAATATATTTCTATTGGTAAAAATATATAGGTAAATGGAATTATTTCATATTAGTCATAAAATATTTATTTGCACGATTTTTAACTGTTACCAATGGTAACAGTGATTACATGGACGCTTCGCAAGTGACTAGAACCCAAAGTTTCAGAGCATTTGACAGAGAGCCATTTCCCATAAGGTTTCTGCGGGGTCCTTTATAGCTGAAAACCTGAAAACTACCACCACTTAACATGTAGAGCGGAAATGATTATAAAAAAACGCACATGAAAATTTTACATAACAATAAGGGAAAAACTATTTACAAAATTAAATTATCAGTGAGAAAAATGACCTTTTTTATTTTGTACAACCCGTCTGAAGTTTGAAATGAGTTTGGTGCAACTCATTAGTGAGTTGAGATATTTTCATCTGTTAGTTGAGATCATGGGCGCCCATACCCATGGGCAGGGGGGCCGTGCCCCCCCCTAGCTTTTCGTGTGCTGTATACTATATATGGTTATCCAAATTATACAAAATATAATGTGCAACATCTTCACGTCTGCCCCCCTGAAAATATTCATATGGGCGCCCATGGTTGAGATCTGTATCGATTTTTAATGAAGTTAGTTCTTGAAAAAACGGCCTCGCACACGTAAGTGAAGCCAAATATAGTACAAAATTTCATTGTCAAGGATTTTCCAAATTGCCAAACACTATATTCTGAATTTAATGGCGGTCCGTACAAAACTAGCCCACGGTCCGGATGCGGACCGGGGTCCGCCATTTGGTGACCCCTGCTTTAGGTGACACATAGATACCTATCCTATCAAATAAGAAAAATTCAAAGATATTAAATTTTACTTCTAAACGATTATCTGTTAGATATAAACTCAATAGGTATTTGTTCTTTATTTTAGCTGATTAGTTTAACATTTGATGAAGCTGTTACACAACACATCTACGACAACAGTTGGATTACATTGCTCGGAAATATATATAATCCAGATGATAAGCCAATTAGTGGAACATTCTTTGTACCACATGAGTATACGAGCTATCAAAGAGTTAATGATTTGTACAACTTTGGATTTGAAATTGGTGTGCACTCAATTACGTAAGTCCTTATTTAATAAATTGTTAATATATCCATTAGCACGATGTATTCAAGAGCTATCTAGTCTTTATTCGAAATTAAAGTATTATAATTAACATCTAATCCGAGACATGAGTGTTGTCTTTTTAATAAAAAATTAAATAAAATCATATATTTCTAATAGATATTAAGCAGTAAAACTTAATCAAACTACTTCAACTTTTTTAAGTTAACACTGGTGTGCCTCAAGGTTCTATATTAGGCCCAATATTATCCTCTATATACATATCAAATTTTTCTTCTACTTTTTTATCTTGTTCTCAAACAACATTATTATGCAGACGATACTCAGCTTTATATATCATTTAGTTTAGATGAATGTGAACAGGCGGTCCAAGCAATAAATTATGATTTACTCAGCTTACAAATTTTTTCCCAAAATCATTATTTAAAATTTAATGCATTAAAAACTCAGGCTATTATTTTCGGGAAATCAGCTCATAGGAAAATATTTTTGGAAAATTACTCAAAAACAATTATCTTTGGTGATGATAGTTTAGTTTTTAGTAAAAAAAATTAAGAGCCTTGGTGTGTGGTTAGATGAAGATTTAAGATTTACGCATCACGTCAGTATGTGTCTACAAAGAGAATACGCGGTACTGAAACTGTCATATCAAAGCCGTAATATATTAAACAGAGCTACCAAATCTATGTTGTGTAATGCTCTAATTTTATCAAAACTTAATTACTGCGATATACCTACTCTGCCCTCCTAAGACAAAAGGTCCTATCTGCAAAAATTCGGATTTTCAGGTTTTTGTCTCACTGGACTCTTAGTTCAAAACTTAACATATTTACTACGTCAAAAAGCCGTAATTGACAGGCAGTGATTCAAAATTGCCATATTTATTTTGTCCTAACCAACAAAAGTTAATCAAAAACCAAATAAAATTGTCCTAAAGTAATATTGCTAGACGAGTATGTTCGAAGTTGGCTGAATATATGCAGATAGGACAATGTCTCTTAATATAGAATGACGTTTGCAACACGTGACTCAACAACATAACCTTAAACCCCAGTAAGGAATAACTTCTGACTGTGCAGTTTGACGTGTATCGGTGTGAATTATTGTTGGTATTGTTAGTTTTAAAAACAGTAAATTGAAAGAGGCAATATATTTGAAGAATTACAATGGATACTGAGTAAGTACATACTATTAGGCAATTACCTACTTTAGATATTTCTGAATGAAAAATGTGATAGAAGTCATGTGTTATTTGTGCGGGAAAAATAAATACTGATTTTTTTTACGTGAATATAATTTATAGATACGTGTAACTTATTTTTAAACTGCGAGTGACTTTGTAGAATTAGTTTTTTAATATTTATTTAAATTTTAAATAAATATGTATTTGTTTATTTTTAGATTTTATGTTTCATTTTTGTTTCAGAAATGCTAGTCGTTCCAAGAGAATGGTTAAGGCTGCGTTAAATAAAAGCCTACAAGAAAAAATAAGTGTAATCAGCCGGAAGACTAAAAAACCACGGTGTGTAACGAAAGATAATGAGTATATACCTGAAAAAGGTGAATCTGAAGAGACTGAGACTAGTGAAATAGAAAACGAGCCATTTTCAACGGATTTACACTTATTGAAGAACAATAAAGCGACTTCAAAAATCAACTAATATCAGACATAATAATAATGAGGCACACCGAAAACAAGGAATCTATGCAAACGAAAGCAACAATAGCGCAGGAAGATTTCTTATCAAATAGTATGCCACCACTTGTAACCAATTTGGATTATAATTTTATTGTTACTATTCTAGAAGATGCTGTAAAAAAGGCAAGCCATACATCAGAGAAAATTCGAAGAAAAGCCTAGTGAACGACAAGTGAAAAAAATTAAAATTTATATCGACAATCACAATGTTAATAAGGAAGTCTGTAAATGTCCAATGGACTGCCATAGAAAAATATCAAAAACTCGACGGGAATCTATTAATAAACAATACTGGACCCTATCAAAAGATCAACAGCGGTTATTTATATTCAAATGTACCAAACAATTTCCGAAACGAAGAGATACCTTGAAAACTGGAGACTCGAAACGCACAAATATTTTAAATATTTTCTTTCAGTGAAAGAAGGTTTAGAAGTAAACGTCTGCAAAGTATTTCTCTTAGCCACGTTAGGATTTGACAAAAATAATGATACGAGTTCTCAAAAATATAAGAGTTTGTGTGAAACATTAGACGAAGATTAAGGTTTTTATATATTTTGTGATTTCTTTTTTACTAATAAATTAATTTTCTTAATATTCTAAATTTATTAATTTAATAGGCACTTAGTACCTATTAATTAATGTTTCTTTATAAATGGGATCCTTTCTACTAAGTTAATTAGTCTTAACTACCGATATATTCAAATATCTTTTTTTGTGATGATATAAGTGCAAATAATATTGTACTATTTAATCCAATAATTATCAACTAACTCAGGCAGAAAATCTTAAAAATCTTGTGATTATCAATTTTTTTTGGCAAGCAATTATTAAAAAAACCGTGATATTTCAAAACTGTAATTTTGCAGATAGGACCTCTTGTCTTAGGAGGGCAGTACTTTATCACGCATGTCTCACAGAATTCGATTCCCGGAGAATACAGAAGTTGCAAAATTGTTGCCTGCGTTTAGTTTTCGGAATCAAAACATATCAAAGTATAAGAAGTAGTACCTTTACTACGCTCAAATGGTTAAAGATGAAAAATGGACGAAAACTACATGCTTTATGCTTCTATCATAAAGTCATTAGGGATAGAATGCCTCCATATTTGTATGACAGAATAACTTATAGGACTGACGTGCATAATCTTAACCTTCGACATAAAAATTATCTCACCTTATCAAGCCATTCAACACATTTTTTTAGACGTTTATTTTCCTTTTAAATTGTTAACTACTATAACGATTTGTGTGATAGCTTTCGAATCATGTCCAGGACAATGTTTAAAAGAAAACTGTTTGAGCTTTTGTTTAGTGAACAGTAACATGACTATATGAGAATATACCAATTGCTATTTATAAGACCTATTAAGTTATTTAAAATTAACATGAAGTAAAACTCCCTAGTGTAGTTGGTATATTTAATAAAAATTCTAAAAATTTTTAAAAATCCAAACGGATTACGTTCATAACGTTTTCGGACCTATCAGTCCATCATCAGTAAACTCTCTGTCCTTGCTAAATAGCCACAATGCCAAACACTGGTTAAGATGTATATTCTAACTACATAGTGAAATTTGTAAAATAATTTGGCTTACGTTGGATGCCAAAGGATTACTACTAGCAACATGATGCTCTACTCCATTAATTAAGAGATTTTTTTATATATGATTAGGTCTACATTGAACTACGTTTAGTCTGTCAATCAAACAGACTAAACGTAGTTCAATGTAGACCTAATCATATATAAAAAAAACTCTTAATTAATGAAGTAGAGAATCATGTGGCTAGTAGTAATCCGTTGGCATCCAATGTAAGCCAAATTATTTTACAAATTTCACTATGTAGTTAGAATATACATCTTAACCAGTGTTTGGCATTGTGGCTATTTATCAAGGACAGAGAGTTCACTGATGATGGACTGATAGGTCCGAAAACGTTATGAACGTAATCCGTTTGGATTTTTAAAAAATTTTTAGAATTTTTATTAAATATACCAACTACACTAGGGAGTTTTACTTCATGTTAATTTTATTTAACTAGATGGTATACAGCCAACCTTCGGGTATTATCCCGTTTTATTTTTATTTATTTTTTTTAGTTATTATTAATTATAGATATTTATTTACATTCATTATTGACAGCTGTACCTAAGTACTTCTGAATTATAATACATATATAGATTTCTTATAAATCATTTAAGTTAGACTATGAATTGCAACGTTGGGGGGGGGGGGGCGACTACGAACTCCCCCACGCTACCTAGATTTTAATGGGTTCAGTTTTATAGTACGAGTACGATTAAAAGTACATTTATAGTTTTTATTTTACTTATATATACAGACATATTTATATAGTTTTTATTTTACTTTATTGTATTCAAAAAGGAACCCATTTCCCAAAGCATGAGCGAAAATTTTAAATGATTAAATAATTAAACTGTATAATCGAATAAAGTTTATTTATAAATCTGCATTAACTTATATACAATAACAAAAACTACAGATTGACAATGCTTAATTCTAATGTCTGATCGATTAAAATAAGTAAGAGTGAACAATATATTTTAGATTTTAAAAGTTAGCTGCATAATAATTTAGCTTAAATAATTTATAGTAATGTTAAACATTAAGCTTAAATAATTTAGTTTAAATAATTTTAAACATTTAGCATATTTTCAATAAAATCAACTTTTCTTTTTGCCGTTTTATCAAGTTTTTTTCGAATCTATGTGCAGTTCTAATTTTCACATATACTTCTGCTTGAAAATTTATCAAAATGTCTGTAAATTTAAATATGTCAGGATGTGATTTATAAAAACATTCGTTAAATTTCGAGTGAAATGATTTACATGCGTTTGTAGTAAATATAAGAGATGATGAATTTGAAGCTCACATGTAAGGTGGAAATGTTGAATCTTCCGTTAAATAATTATCAACTAGGTAATCACAAAATTGCAAAACTCTGTCATCTTCTGGCATAATATTAAAAAGTTCATCAGAAAACAAGTCACCAACATCATTTGGATCTAAATAAGGAATGACGAAAAACAATTTTAAATATTTTCCAATATCAGTTGGATTTTTATACTCCGAGGACAAACCTAAATTTTGAATTTTTCGGTACCAATTTTGTATTAAATGAAATTTGCAACAAAAAATAATAATGCCGGAACACACTAACTTGGCTGCATTTTGAATTGCTATTTCAAAATCAGAAGTTATTCGCTTCGGTTTGAAATTTAAATTCAAATCTGTACATATTGTTATTAATGTATCAAAAGTACTTTTGTACGATTGCTATGATTTATTTGGTAACAGACAAAATACTAGAGGAATATAAAAACCATTTTTGTAGCCATGTATAGTAAACATCTGACAAAAATGTTTAGAACAGTATTGAAAAGTTCCATCTACATACAAAGAATCTAAATTACACAAAAAGTAAATATTTGTAACACAACTAAAAATTGCGGAATTATTTTTCGTAGATAATAAAAAGGTTTCACCTGCATTTGTTTTTAAATTTAAGTTCACTAACACTTGTAGAACTTCTTCCTGTGACTTGGGCAATGCTGGTGTAATTTCCGTCTAGCAGCATAGATATTTCTTCGAACGCAAGAAATGTCTTTCGTCGTCAGCGGTAAATTGCTGACATTTTCCTTCCTCAATTGCTTGTGGACAATCTTTAAAGGTCTTTCACATATATATTCTACAGCTTTCCTCTTTGTAGAATTACTAATAATTTGCCGGTCAACGTGGACATTTGGAGCATGATTATGCTCCACCGATGCTTTTTCAAGAATAACGTAATTTTCATCACCTTCCTTTGTGTGCACTTTTTGTTGACACCCTTTTTTGATGCTTCGCCATCTAACTTTTCCATCTTTGGAGACATTGAGCTTTGAATATTTATATTCATTAATTATTAATAAAAGTTCTCCCCTTTGACTAAACATAGTTGTTGGATTCGCCATTTAAAAGTTAAACACTAACGAACAAAACCGGACACTATACCGTAATACTTGCAACTGAAGTGAATAACTGAAAATATTTATATTCTTACTTTCAACTATAATCAAATTTGGAATTTCCGGTCATTAAGACTTAATCCTTAACTTTCTCTGCGATGGGGCAGCAGGTACTTGGGATTAGTGGGCCCAGGTAGTTCGTGGGACAGTTAGATAACGCCGCTTGGGGGTTAGGTGGAAGAGCAGATGTATGTTGTTGTCTCTTGACAGCAATATACAAACTGAATCTCGCCCTATAAATAGATTATAAATCCTTATTTTATAATCTGTAAATATTAATAAAGACAATATCCTGTGGAAGTTTTTTGTCGGTTTTTCTATCAGGCGCGGCCCCCTGCGAATGGGGGTTGCTTTCTGGGTATATAAAGACATTTATTATTATTATTAATATTGACTTATGTTGACATGAGTTTAAAATGACAGTGGTTTAGATGGGTAAACTATTCATGCATTAGTGGAATAGATTTCTAGCATCGCCCGATGGCTTGATTAAGTCTGGGTTTACAGTTTACTTTAATCGTTATCGACACTCACTTCATCTTACCTCGTTAGAGGTCGCGAAAGGCATGCGGTGGTATAATATTTCAAATATTTACCAACTAGTCGGTGCGTTTTGGTTTAATTCAGTGTTGCAAAGCCTCTTTGATAACGGGTAAACCTAGAAACACGTGTCAGAGGATGGTAAGAGACTTCGAATTGAATCGAAATGATAAGAAAACATATGAATGGCCGAGAACCCGTATGATAATAATATTATTGTATAATAATATTGTATGATAATATTAAATATTATTGTTTCGTAAATTACCGAATGATTTCGAGCTAAAATCATGATGATCGAGGCTATTTTGCCAGAAAATTAATGTAGAAACTAATGTTAAGAAGTCAGTCATTAAAGAAAAAATATGTGTGAGAGACGTAAAAAACAACTGTTGTGTTATGGAGACCATAAAGATTCCAGAACTAAAATCATAAGGAAAAGAAAATCAGAAAGAGCAAAATGACTCAGAAAGAAAGACCATAATAAGGGCGGATCCAGGGAGGGGGCCATGGCCCCCTCCGAGAATTTAAAAAATATATAAATTTAAATATTTGCAGTTCAAATGTTTTTAGTTTCAAATACATATTAAATGTACAAAACAGGGGATAAGTATGTATGTATTCTGGACTACAATTGAACAAAAGCAGTAACGGAAGCTTCAAGAATGACATAGGATGTTTTGTAAATCAAAATGTTGATAATTTTACAAAGTGCAAATTGTTAGAACGACCTTGGCAGCCATCAAAATTGTATTAATTTCTATATTCTTCACACACAAAGAATAAAAAAGAAATGAAGCGTTACTGAGTCACCAGCTCTTAGAACAAGTGAGTTGGTTGGTACTTTCGCACATGCAAAAAGGATTGTTTTGCAAATATTGCGTTTTATTTTTCTAATCAAAATATGGTCATAATAAAGGGATGATAGCCCAAAGCCTTGTCACTAAACCTTTAACATCCTTCGTCAAACTGATGGGCAAAGACTTAGCCATACAGTCCCATGAAAAAACATCATACCACAAGGAGTACGTTCCGGTTAGGCTAGATTTTCTAGAAAGTTATCGCAACCCGCAAAAGTCAGTCATTAACCAGCAGACTCTCAGAGGTCTAAACAGGTACAAGAAAATAGAGAAAGACTACGATCAATAGTAGAGTCTATAGTGTTCTCAGTTCGTCAAAATATTCCTCTAAGAGGCCATCGTGATAATGGCCTTCTGTTTCTGGACGAAGATGCTGGATCTAGCAATGAGAGGAATTGTTAAAGTTTAAGATCGCATCAGGAGATAAGACTATTAAAAAACACCAATTTACAGCATCTTTCCGAGCAACATACATTAGTAGCACTAGTCAAAATCAATTGATAACATGTGGTGAAGAAATAATTAAACAAATAATGAATCAGGTTCAAAGTGCAAATTATTACTCTGTCATATTTGACAAAACAACCGACTTATCCCACGTGAAACAGCTTTCTATAAATTTGAGTTACATACAAATAACAACATTCGTGAAGATTTGTCAAGTTCATATTTATGCTTATGAGAACATAAAAAAATAATTAGTGAAAATCAAGAAAGAGGGGAAAAACAAGGCGTGACAGGAGAAGCATTGGGAAAAATAATAACTTAAAAATAACTTATTGAAAGAACTGACTTTGATAATACTTTAATGACGATAAGTTTAGAATGACTTTATGTCACTCAAAAGTATGTAAAAAGTGCCTTAAAATTCACCATTGCAACTCTAATTTTTAAAAATTACCCCCCGGTACCCCCACCCCAAAAAACTTAATGGCCCCTCCCGAAAATCGGTCCTGGATCCGCCCTTGGACCATAAGACTCAGAAAAATAGACTAGAGATTAAAGAGGTGTTTATGTTCGTTAACTTTTCCACATTAAATTAAATAATAGACTGAAAAGACATAAGACATTTGGTAACCGGTGAATTGCTCGAATGCAATTGCTCGAAATCAATTGCTCGAATTCAATTGCTCGAAAATCAATTGCTCGACATGAAAATTGCTCGAAATACAAATTGCTCGAATAAAAAAGAAAATTATATATCTAAAATATTTATTCAAAATAATACAAACTATAGACATAAGAAAGATTCTTGAATTAGGACAAATTATGTGGTATGTCACATATATAATAGTATATTAATTTATGCTGAAAAAGTATTAATTACAAATCTAAAATATCTTTGAACTTTTAAAATAATAAGAAAAATTACGGTTTTGATTTTCTCCCGTTATGCTAATTAGGGATTATAATAATTTCCAGGTATTAGGGAAAGATTAAAATCATTAAACACCCATTAACATGCTTACCCATTACCAATGTTTCTTTATTGGGTAAGTATTATTAATATGTTGCATTATTGTGATTAAATATTTGAGATATATAATTCTCTTTTATATTCGAGCAACTTGTATTTCGAGCAATTTTCATGTCGAGCAATTGATTTTCGAGCAATTGATTTCGAGCAATTGATTTCGAGCAATTGCATTCGAGCAATTGACCTAGAACCAAGACATTTACATATTGTAACACGTGGTTTGTGATTTAAATTATATCGTACGAAATAAGATTCGTCTACGTCTATATGTCGCTCATCTGGAAGAAAAGTGTCACAACTCAAAAAACAACATTTTTTAGAAGAGACAAAAATATATGTTTTAAATCTTAATTCAGCTGTCAGTTTTTAGGCGAGGCAACGAAGCATTATACCTAGGAATATTGTGCAGTAAGATGAATCGTCATGCAACTTTTTGAATTCGATTCGAGAGAGTGTCAGGCAATTTTGTGAACTAAGCTGATCTTCGGCAAAAACTTTTGTGCATGAGAAAATGCATTTTCAAAGTGCATCTCGAAGAGATGGAAAATGAAAAATTTAGAACTCTGGAAATATTAAAGAAAATTAGTTCAATTTTTATACTTGGGGGTTTTGCAGGTTACTGAACACGAATTTCATGACTGCGATGGTCTACGATGTACCTGGTGCCCAGAGTGGAACTCGTCCCCTGGGACGATCGAATAATTCGCGGGACGATCGAATAATGCGCGAAATGAAGATTTCGCGCTATAATCGGAAAAAACCATTTATCGTGATACCATAATATTATGTAAATTATAGAAACGGTCTAATATCTCGAGAAATATATTTCCAAATAAAAAACCAAAAAATACGTAGAAACCGAAACCGTAGATTTTCTTATTTTGTTAATGCCATACTCTGCATAGAGTACAAAGACTCGTTTCATATGGGCTCTCTGAACCGCAAAGTGGAATGTTTCCTGGCGGTGCCTTTTGGTATGTTATACCTGGGTTAAGCAGAAAGCTTGAATTGAGTCGAAATTCATTTCGCAAAAAATACGTGTTTAATATTTTTCAAGAACCTGTCCAATAACATCAAACACGACCCTCCACTCCACCCCCTGGAAGTGGGTGGGGGATAACTTTAAAATCAAATAGGAATCCCCATGTTTTATTGCAGATTTGGATTCCTCATGAAAAACTAAGTAACATTTATTCAAGACATTTTTTAGAATTGTTGATAGATGGCGCTAATAAATAGTGTTTTTCCGATTATAGCGCCATCTAGCGATAATTCGAAAAAATGTCTCGAATAAAAATTACCTATTTTTACGTAAGGAATCCAAATCTGCAATAAAAAATGGGGGCTCCTATTTAAGATTTTAAAGTTGCCCCCACCCTACCTCCAGGGGGTGGAGTGGAGAGTCGTGTTTGATGTTATTCGATAGGTTCTTGCAAAATGTAAACACGTATTTTTTGATTTCTTATTTGGAAATGTGTATTTCTCGATATATTATACCGTTTCTATAATTTACCTATGGTATCACGATAAATTGTTTTTTCCGATTATAGCGCCATCTATCCACAATTCGAAAAAATGTCTCGAATAAAAGTTGCTTCTTTTTACGTAAGCAATCCAAATCTGAATAAAAAATGTAGGTTTTTATTTAAGATTTTAAAGTTACCCCCACCCCACCTCCAGGGCGTGGAGTGGGGGGTCGTGTTTAGTATCATTCGATAGATTTTTAAAAAATATTGAACAGATATTTTTCAGCATTTTAATCTAATCTTCATGTCGCAAATTATTCGATCGTTCCGCGAATTATCCGATAGTCCCAGTCGACGAGTTCCACCCTAGGCAACCGTACCTCGCAGACCATCGCCGTCATGAAATTCGTGTTCAGCGACCTCCAAAACCCCCAAGTGTAAACATTGAACTCATTTCCGTCAATATTTCCTGAGTTCTAAATTTTTCATTTTGCATCTCTTGGAGATGCACTTTGAAAATGCATTTTCTCAGGCACAGAAATTTTTGCCGGAGATCAATTTAGTTCACAAAATTGCCTGACACTCTCTCGAATCGAATGCAAAAAGTTGCATGACGATTTAGCTTACTGCACAAAATTCCTAGGTTTTGGGCTTTTTAGTGCGCTTCGTTGGTTCGCCTATTTAAACGGTAACGGTAAACGTAATAATACGGATAATAGTCCAGGGTAATAAGGTTTTTTCCATGACACTCGAGCAGCCAGGGTACTGAAGCGTTTTTTCGACAGGTAATACCTATAAGAGCAAATTGTAACTATTTCCTGCGTAGGATCTGGCGGCCATTTTTATTTATAAACAATTAAGTGTCAAAAAATGGCATTTTTCCCTTTTTTTTTCAAATCAATGGAAAACAGTGAAACTTATGGTTTTTTTAGTACAAATATCTTTGAGATTATGGAAAAATCTTTAAAATAACGTATTACAAAGTTTGATATACTCATTTATTGTTAATATAATTGCGAAAAAAGGTCGGCATTGCAAAAAAAATTAATTTCGCAATATCTATTGTAAAAATTAGTGTACAGCTTTGAAATTTTTGTTATATAAGGGTTCTTTGGTGCTTAATATGTGATAAAAATTTCAAAGCGATTCATTCAATTGTTTAAATTTTATTCAAATTGTTTATCCCAGAGAGCATTTTTTTGGCAATAACATAAGTCAGAAAAAAATGACGTTAGAACCATTTCACAGGTGTCAAATGAAAGAGCATGAGCTATATTTTCAACTTCGTTTAAAAAAAGCGAATAAAAAGTGCATTTATTAGTAATAAATAACTATGCAAAAGTATCGTAAATCTTTCCTTATAAACTTTTTATTTTGTTATATAAGAAATTATATATAATTATTACAATTTTTAATCAATTATGATATAAATAACATTACTTGGTAGTTGTGCACTTAAAACAGGGTAAAAAAAGTTAATTTTTTTGGAAAAAGTTGTTCAAAAATTTATAAGGAAAGATTTACCTACTTTTGCATAATTATTTATTACCAATAAATGCATCTTTTATTCGTTTTCTCTAAACCAAGTTGAAAATATAGCTCATGCTCTTCCATTTGACACCTGTGGAAAGGTTCTAACGTCATTTTTTTCTGACTTATGTTATTGCAAAAAAAATGCTCTCTGGGATAAACACTTTGAATAAAATTTAAACAATTGAATGAATCGCTTTGAAATTTTTATCACATATTAAGCACCAAAGAACCCTCATTTCACAAAAATTTCAAAGCTGTAAACAAATTTTTACAACAGTTATTGAGAAAATATTTTTTTTTGCAATTCCGACCTTTTTTCGTAATTATATTAACAATAAATGAGTATATCAAACTTTGTAATACGTCATTTTAAAGCTTTTTCCATAATCTCGAAGATATTTGTACTAAAAAAATTATAAGTTTCACTGTTTTCCGTTGATTTGAAAAAAAAAGGGAAAAATGACATTTTTTCACAATTAATTGTTTATAAATAAAAATGGCCGCCAGATCCTACGCAGGAAATAGTTACAATTTGTTCCTATAGGTATTACTTGTCGAAAAAACGCTTCAGTACCCTGGCTGCTGAAGTGTCACGAACAGGGTATATTTTTGTCTTATTACCCTGGCCTATAAGTGAATATTTCTAATTGTGTAAGAAGCAAAATCAAAAAATCTATTATTTAACAAAGAAAAAAGATGAGTTATGTCACTTTTTTAAACATTAACGAAAAATACCTAGTATACCGGGCAGTATCGTCGCCCCCGCTAGCGCAATTATTCCGATTCAATTTTTTTGCACAAACTTACCCAAAAAGAGGTCCTTATAACATATCCACAGGGTGCCGGGCGTTGCCGTGGTCGAAAAATTTTTTAAACAAATTCACAAAATTTTTTTTTTATTTCCAACAATTTTTTTTTTTTTTAGATAATTTGGGTCATTCTGAGCAAAAAAGGTCTCCTGTCATTTTTCTCTAAAATTGACTGCTGTCGAGTTATACGCAATTAAAAATTTGAAAAATGCGAA
This sequence comes from Diabrotica virgifera virgifera, assembly GCF_917563875.1. Classification (NCBI taxonomy): domain Eukaryota; kingdom Metazoa; phylum Arthropoda; class Insecta; order Coleoptera; family Chrysomelidae; genus Diabrotica; species Diabrotica virgifera. The sequence continues at coordinate 50,007,313 of NC_065446.1, forward strand.
AATGGAAAATGAAAAAATTGTTTAAAACATTTTTCGACCACGGCAACGCCCGGCACCCTGTGGATATGTTATAAAGACCTCTTTTTGAGTAAGTTTGTGCAAAAAAAATCGAATCGAAATAGTTCCGCTAACGGGGGCGACGATACAGTTGGACTATACCGCTAATTGTTAATAACTAAAAATAACAGCTTTGTAATAAAATAGTGACAAAAATCTCTTCAGGACGTTGAAGAAGGTATTTGAATCTTGATTTTGTCACTTTTTGAATTTCATAATAATCATTTATGATCGAGTTATGAAGCCTTGAAAATGGCCATTTTCGCATTTTTCAAATTTTTAATCGCGTATAACTCGACAACAGTCAATTTTAGAGAAAAATGACAAGAGACGTTTTTTGCTCAGAATGACCCAAATTATCTAAAAAAAAATTGTTGGAAATAAAAAAATTATATTTGTGAATTTGTTTAAAAAAAATTGTTTAAAAAATTTTTCGACCACGGCACCGCCCGGCACCCTGTGGATATGTTATAAGGACCTCTTTTTGAGTAAGTTTGTGCAAAAAAATCGAATCGGAATAATTGCGCTAGCGGGGGCGAAGATACTGCCCGGTATATAGGACACTTATCGAAATACAACGGTACTCATGATAAATAACGAAACGTTCACATCGAACGTCAGAGCATAACCTCAACAGTGTCATTGTTCTGGAATACAATATTCATTTTACCGGCAAAGGAGTAATGACACTACCGCATCTTCCAAAGTTGGAAGTAGATAATAGCCCAGTAAATGAACGTGAAATACGGTGATACCGTGTAATTTTCAGGGTCAACTCCGAATTTTATGAAAATTTGGATTTAGGTTCTACTTATCCTCCACTTCAAAGTTGAACTTGTGCCGTTGGTTGCTTTTACTAGGGATGTGAAACTCACCCCCTCTAAATATACCTTTAAAAAAGTCCGGAAATGGATAAACTGACTAATTCCTAGCAACTTTTGTTCTATAGATTTGTTTAACTAACTCGATACTTTTCGAGTTATTTGAGAGTGAAAATTATTATTTTTCAATAAAAAACACGTTTCGGGCGGTTTTTCGCAAATAATTTAAAAAAGTAAGTATTTTATCGAAAAAATATTCTTAACAAAAATGTATCTATCATATAAAAAACCGAAAAAATTGTGTATCCGTGAAGTATATAGAATCAGTAAAAGCAAAATTGTAGCTCATAAAACATACGTTCTTATTCGTCAAATTCCAAATCGAATATTTTAACGTGAAATAACCAAAAAATGAAACACTTTTCGGGGAATAGTGATTACAACTTTTTTAAAGTGTGTAAAAACAGCCTTATTTCTATGTTTTATAAAAGTTTAGGATACAAACTAAGAGAGTTACGCACAAATTAAAGTTGGCCCCTTTTTTTTGGTAAAAGAAATATTGAAAGTCAACCCCTTTATTTAGCACCCCAAATTAAATTAATCGTTACCACTTTACAAACAATTTAATTTTATTATGTATTTTTTTATGATCTGTAAATTTCACCGGTTAAAAGTGCTTAATTTTGAAAGGGTTGTAGTTGAAAGGGCTTGAACGAGTCACTTATTTAACTAAAACAGCCATATCTTAACCAATTTTTGTCTTACAGAAAAAAAATAAAACTAAACTGTTTATGAAAACAAAAACTACATTTATCTACTCTATCTCACATTGTGTATAAGTTTTTAGTTTGTGAAAACTGTCATTATAGATAGCAGTGCGTGAAGTGTTTAAAGTGTGCGTGAAGTAACAATGCATTTTAAATGGGATTTACTTTTTCGCACAGTTTTTTGGCACAATTTCATATAATCACATATCCTTAACTTTCGCGTTGTCATGGTGATGAAATGTGAGCAATATATTACAACAAAAGTTTTGACAATTTTATGGTTTGAAAGAAGTTTGAATTTTTAAATGTCACAGTTCTAAAAATGTAGAATAGAAATGTATTCCAGTGATGAAGAGTTGCAGTTTTTTTATTTGTTTATCGTAAATAAAATATTGTATGAAACTGTGCGTGAAGTACTTTTTGCGCACTTACGCGATATATAGCACTCGCTACGCTGGTGCTCTAAACATCGCGTCCGTGCGCAAAAGGCATACTTCACGAAATGTTTCATAAATAACTATTTTTTACTCTTTGAGATTTTTCGTATAACTCATACTTTTTATGTTTTTAGAGCATTTTTCCAAAAATTTTTTTAATTATAAATTTTAATTTTTTCAAAAATAAGCACTTTGAACCTGTTAAACTTATAGGGCATAAAAACAATACATATACCTATAAAGTAAAATGGTAAAATGGTAACTATTAATTTCACTTAGGGTGCTAAATTGGGGGAGATTTTCACAATTTTTTTTTTACCAAAAAAAAGATGCCAACTTTATTTTGAGCGTAACTGGCTTAGTTTCGATAGTAGAAACTTTTATAAAAAACATTATAAAACATATAAGAAAATATTTTTTAAACATTTAAAAAAAAGTCTTAATGGATTGTCTCCGAGAAGTGCTTTATTTTTGATTATTTCGCGTTGAAATATTCGATCTGGAATTTGACGAATAAAAACGTATTTTTCATGAGTTACAACTTTGCTTTTGCTGGGTCTGTAGGCTTCACAAATATACCATTTGTTTCGTTTTTTAATAGGCTACATTTTCGCTAAGAACATTTTTTTCGATAAAATACTCACTTTTTGACTTATTTGCGAAAAACCGCCTAAAAACTTGGATATTTTTTTGAAAAATAAAAAATTTCACTCGCAAATAACTCGAAAAGTATTGACTTAGTTAAAAAACTCTATAGAAGAAAAGTTGCTTAGAATTAGTTAATTTATCCATTTCCGGACTTATTTTAAACGTATGTTTTCTCACCCCCAAAGTAAAAGCAACCAACGGCACACGTTCTGAAGTGGAGGATAAGTAAAATCTAATTCCAAATTTCCATGCAATTCTGAATTGACCCTGAAAATTACACTCCAAAACGGTTATTTACTGGGCTATAAATAGCTGTGACATTTTTCTTGTTAAAAGTGTTTTGAGTCAATTTAACAAGATAACTGGAACTATGCGTTTTTTGAGTTGTGTGTCATTTCTTCCGGGTGAGTTGATGTGTCTCTAAAATTTCAACTTGTATGTTTTAGGAAGGATTTTAGACAAAATTACTGGAGATATGCAACTCTAGACACACTAACAAAAGAATTTAAAGGCCAAAAGCAAATTATAAGTACTTATGCCAACATACCAGCTGAAGCTATTATTGGAGTCAGAACTCCCCAACTACAACTTGCAGGAAACACTTCCATTGAGGCCTATATAGCATCAGAATTGGCATATGATAGTTCATGGCCCTCTTTGCCATCAAGAAGATTATTTCCCTATACATTGGATTATCAATCAACAGAACAATGTCTTTTGGGCGCAGAATGTCCTAACGAAGCTTTCCCAGGTTATTGGATTCTGCCAATAAACGATTTAACTTCACCAAATGGTACAGAATGCAATTCACTGGCTACTTGTGGAATAGAGTAAGTTTATAAATAAATAGTTATATATATATATATATATATATATATATATATATATATATATATATATATATATATATATATAGTGGTTTGAAGTTTCAGCAATTCGGTCATGTGAAATAAAAGTCTATTTGTTATTTCTCAATATTTCGTCACACTTTTGTGACTTCTTCAGGAGAAAACTGTAAATTTATTAAGATTAGAAATTAACAAAAGCTAAATATTTAATTACTTACAACTATAAGAGTATTAATTTAGATTTTTTTATTTTTGAGATGGTACATATTATCAAAACTCCAGAATCTATTAATTATAAGACTGATACTAACCATTTGAGTAATATCTACTGTAACATTCTAAATAATAAATAACCTTTAAAATATTTTCAAAAAATGTAAAAATTCAAACAAATTACTCAATTATTCACCTAATAATTAATCCATCTTAATTTTTATTTAATTTCGAAAATTATCAGCCTTATACTAACTCACTATGTACCATCACTTACATTTTATAGATCAATTTAATATACTCTAGTCTCTTTCTAAAATTTTTCTACTATTAATCATACCTTTCCACCTTAAAATTCCGTTAATATTTTCTTTGGTTTACTTTGACCTATTTATTATTAAAAAAAGAATTTTAAATATCAGACAATATTCTATGAATATAAAATTTATTGCAGTTACCATAACTCCGAAATAATAAATGTCAAAATCAAAATTAAGTCAATGTCCCTTACGATATGTTAAAAAAATCTAAATTAATACTCTTATAGTTGTAAGTAATTAAATATTTAGCTTTTGTTAATTTCTAATCTTAATAAATTTACAGTTTTCTCCTGAAGAAGTCACAAAAGTGTGACGAAATATTGAGAAATAACAAATAGACTTTTATTTCACATGACCGAATTGCTGAAACTTCAAACCACTATAACACAGTACGGTCGAAAATATTTGTACAAATATATATATATATATATATATATATATATATATATATATATATATATATATATATATATATATATACTGATTTCTAACTGATATCGTTAAAACATTAAATTTCTTTTGTTTCTGTCACAATTTGTCCTTCCAGATATCAACCCCTAAATATATTTCTCTAATATACAGGGTAAGTCACCACTAACGGGACGGAAGATTACAGCGAAATGGTAAAAGATTTGAAAACAATTTTAAATTGATAGTTTTTAAGTTGTACAAAGCTGCATTTTAAAATTATTTTGAAATATACAGGGTCTCCCAATAAATTGCGGCGTATCAAAGTTATATTTTTTCTTATAGAACACCCTATATTTTATTGCATTTTTTAATTGTCAGCAAAAAAAGGTATAGTTTCATAAGGCTTCCCTATACCTATGTATAGAGTGTTCTGTGTTATGTTGACTTTTCTTAAAATGTAGAGTTAAAAAAAAAGCTTATTCTCAAATTATTTCAAAAATTATAAAAAAATTGCTTTTAAATCTAAATAGTTGGATATTGGGTGCATGTATTCCATGATTGATTATTACACATTTATTTACAGGGTGTTCAAAATTTACAGTTTCATTATTGCATCATTCAATGTGCCATATTATGCTTATGTTAAATGGAACACCATGTATATTAGTAAATAATTATACTAAACAATTTTACCTCTTTCGAATGGTATATGGATGTCCTATACCTAGGTTTCATAGTTTTTGTGTAATTTACAATTATTTAAATTCTTAATCAGTAAATCCATTTTAAAACAAAAGATGTACATAGTTAATTGATGGCATTGTATGGTATGACATTGTCATTTTATGACAGTACGGTCTGGCAATTATCTTATAATTAGGTAATGTATTCCATGATTGATTATTACCCATTTATTTACAGTGTGTTCACAATTTACAGTTTCATTATTGGATTATTCAATGTGTCATATATTATGATGCTTATTTTAAATAGAACACCGTATATTAATAAATTATTATACTAAACAAAGGTTCCTCTTTCGAATGGTAGGTATATGGATGTTCTATAACTAGGAGTCATAGTTTTTGCGTAATCTACAATGTTCTTAAACGGTAAATCGTTTTTAAAAATATTTATTTTAGAGTCACTCTCTAAAAGGAAACCTTACCTCTAGGAAAGAGGTAAATCTGTTTAGTATAATTATTTAATAATATACATGGCGTTTCATTTAAAATAAGCATAATATGACATATTGAATATTTCAATAATGAAACTGTAAATTTTGACGGAATACGTTCAACCAGTATCCAACTAATTAAATGTAAAAGTGATTTTTTTATAATTTCTTAAATAACTTGAGAATAAGCCTTCTTTTAAAACTTTAAATTTGAAAAAAGTCAACATAACTCCGAACACTCTGTACATAGGTATAGGGAAGCCTTATGAAACTATACCTTATTTTTGGCGGACCATTAAAAATTGCAATAAAATACAGGGTGCTCCATAACAAAAAATATAACTTTGATACGCCGCCATTTATTGGGACACCCTGTACATTTCAAAAATAATTTTAAAATGTAGCTTTTATCAACTTACAAACTATTCATTTAATAGTATATTATTCAACAAGCATGTAATGATGGCTATTACTCACGATGATGAAGTTTGCGACACGAGCCGTAGGCGAGTGTCGTAATTCATCAGAGTGAGTAATAGCCATTACATGCGAGTAGAATACTATACTTTTTCTACGACCTTTCTTTATTTTAATTAGTAAAAAAAAGAATGTGTGTGTACTTTGTACGCACGTAAGAAGTTATACTTCTACTACATATTATGTGATTTTTAAGATAATACCAAAAATTTAAAAAAATAAAAGAATGAAACGCACACAAACACATTGAAAAATGCCACAAAGAAAAAATGATTTCTGAACGATAATAATTGTTGGCAAAAATTTTAAATACGCATTTTCTGAAAAAAAAATTATATAACAAATATACTTACAATCATAAAATGCATAAAAAAATAAAAAAATAAAAACTTGCATCGGGAATCGAACCCGTGAATTTCGGTACGCTTTGATTCGTAATCGAAGCCTAGACTCACTCGTCCAATTCCACATTATTTTTGTCATGTGGAAAAATAGGGTAACTGAACGTTTTACTGTTTGAAAGTTGTTTTGAATATAATTAAATTATGTAGTTTAAATTTTGTGGAAGAAAATATTAAAATATAACAAAACAGTAAGAAAACAATATATTAGATGAAGATTGGTAGAACTTTTGTTGGTAATCAAATTAAGTATATAAATCAAAGCATTACATACCTACTAGATAAATAAATCTACGCCAAAAAATCATAATTTAAAAATAAAAATCGGACCTAATTTGGGATTTCTCTCTAAAATCCCCATTCTTGAGAAAATAAATGTACAGTAGAGCGTCGATTATCCGAACGTCGATCAACCGGACGACCGCTTATTCGAACTATCGACTCCCGCGTCCCGCACTCGAATACCGAGCAAGCGTTAGTAATTGACGCTTAAAATATCTTCAAATATCTTCAATTTTCTTCGATATTGTATCCAAAAATAATTATGTTGTTGCAAAGACTGCACTTTTTTGTTTAGTTGCTAATTGTCATTATCAAGATATAAATAAATATGTAGGTATATAAATATGGCTTTTATTCACTTGTGGATAAATATGTATGACTATAAATATGTATCAATATATTGTAGTTCGATTATCCGAACAAATCGGTTTTCCGAACACCTATGTCCCCCAATAAGTTCGGATTCGACGCTCTACTGTATTTCAACCTAATCCAAATGTATAATTACAATATGATTATAATAAAAACTACTTACCAAATTAGAATGAGTTTTCCTTGTCCAAAATAGTCCAAAAGTCCAAAAATATAGGTATATGAAAACTATTTAAAAAGGCAGTATAACTATTAACTAACTTTTGTTTGTTGTTTCTTTTCACACAAATTTTAAAACGCAACAACCATAAATAATCAAACTACAGCTGTACCACAGCCGCCATATTGAATAATTTTTGACATGTCATTTGAACTTCCAATCAGAACAAAGTTATAATGCACATGCGCCGGGATCATAGGTTTTAACATATAAAAATTCACCCTCATATCGCCGGTGAAGAAGTATAACTTCAAAAATTTAATTATCAACTACACGAGATTTAAATTATAATAATTTACAAAAATACCTAAATGCTATTTACCCCTAGTACGTGGCTGAATAATTGGTTGCTTACGAAATTCTTATTTATTGTAAAAATACAACCAGAAATAGTCAATATAAGTTCTATTCGTTTCCGAAAAATTATAAGCTTAAATTTGTACCTACTGTCAGTGAATTTAAGAAATAGGAAATGGCTGTTGTCGGTGGACGTATTTCATATATATAGTTATAATGTATATTTACATTTAACTGTATACAGTGAGCACGTAAAGGTCGGAATAACTTCATTTTCTCGAGAATGGAAGATTTTGAAAAAAAAAATCCCGAAACAGGTCAATTTTTATTTTTAAATTGCGACTTTTTGGCATTCATATCATACTAGTAACGTCACCCATCTGAGCGTGATGACGTCATCAACGATTTTTTTAAATAAGAATAAGGGTCGTGTGATAGCTCATTTGAAAAGTAATTCAATTTTCTATTCAGTAATATAAACACTAACATAATTATTTATACAGGGTGTCCAAAAAAATTTTTTGAATTAAATTTATTGACAAAAAGAAAAATGTGTGTAATTTATTTAACTCAAAATACATTTTACTCCTATCAGAAAACAGGAAATAATGTTTATTTGACAAATAGATATTGTTTTTTGCTTAAATTCAGTATTAAAGCAGCCACCCACCTTCCTCTTGAAAGTTTGAACATTTAATTTAAGCGAAAAGCAACAATTATTTTTCAAATAAACATTTTTTCTGTTTTCTGAGAGCAGTAAAATGTATTTTGAATTAAATAAATTACTTGCATTCTTCTTTTATGTCAGTAAATTTAAGCCAAAAAAATGTTTTTGGACACCCTGTATAAATAATTATGGTAATGGTTATATTACTAAATGGAGAATTGAATTACCTTTCAAATGAGCTATCACACGACCCCTATTCCCATTTAAAAAATCATTGATGACGTCATCTCGCCCAGCTGGGTGACGTCACTAGTATGATATATATGCCAAAAACTCGTAAATAAAAAATAAAAATTGACCTCTTTCGGGATTTTTTCCAAAATCGTCCATTCTCGAGAAAATGAATTTATTCCAACCTTTACGTGCTCACTGTATAATATAATAATATAACTACTATACATAATATTTTATAACATATTTAACACAATATAACTTGAAAAATAAACACAATATTAGTTATAAATTCCAATTAACATAAACAAAATGCGCTAATGTCACTGTCACTAAAATAAATGATAAACGTCAAAATTTTTAGTAAACAAGATATAAACGTAAAAAATATACTGACATTGTTACAGTTAAAATTCCTTTAAAAATTTTTTGAAGTTAATTATTGATATAATTTACAATAATTATTGTATTAAATAAACAAGTTTAAGTAATTTTATTTGCAGTTTATATACGATTAATATTAAAAGCGGCATGCGCCACTTGAATCTAACTTCAGCCCGTGAGTAATGACCCGTGAGTAACTTCAGCCCGTGAGTAATGAATTATTACTCACGGGTATAGTAATGGGTGCTATTATCTATGAAAAAATAGCGAATAATGAGCATGTTATTAAACAATCGTAGAAAAAAAATTTACAAACCTTTTACCATTTCGCCGTAATCTTCCGTCCCGTTAATGGTGACTCACCCTGTATATGTAACTATATTCTTTCTTCTGTTGTTTCTGGATTTTTCACAATCTATTTTACCTTATTATTTCCTTGTATACAGGGTGTAACAAAAAATAGGTCACAAATTAAATCACAAACATCTGTTACTTTTGATCGTCTTCTTATCTCTTCATTGGATTTGCGATCACTGAGCTTAATATTGAGCATATTCCGTTCCGAACGGAGAATGAACTTAACTTACCTTAGTACAAATGAGCACATAAAAAAAGTTTGAAGTTCCAAAATAAAAATCGATTTTTTTCAATATATCACAAACTGTTATACAGTGATGGGCGCCCTAATAACCGGCAAAATAGCGCAAAAGATGGAAAACATAATACATTGCGAAACAAAAAGAGATGAAACTAGTGTAGGTGGAAATGATCGTTATAAACGTATAAATTAACATTACATTACATACATGGTTTCCCACCTTTAGACGTCTGTGACAGGAGTATTCGCTATGAGCCGAAGAGTAGAGGGGATTTGACAGTTTTTGCCAGCGCTGTTAGTGGCAGTTTTGTGTACTGAATTTGAACAATTTTATCAGAAAAGTACAAGTTTCAAACCGCGAGAGAGCGCTACCGACGAAACCCATAGCGAACATAGAGTTATATATTAGCATAGAGAGAGTGTCATTAGACCGCACTAATTGAACTCAAACCATTTATATGTTAATATATACCTCTATGATAGCGAATAAAAACAGAGGTAACCTCTAAATTTCACATAAACTTCTTCTTTTTCTCAATGGCCTCTTGCACAAGCAGTCATCTAGTCGCACGAATTTATATATTAAATATTAAAATAAAAAAACATAAGTACTTTTACTATTAATTCTGTGTATTCGTTCAGTAATCAAGTTACAATAATGTTTCAGTTCATAATTTGTGTTTTTCTAGATAAATATCTATTTTTCTCGTTTTGTATATTTCACATACACCAATTTTATCAGAAAAGTATAAGTTTTAAACCGCGAGAGAGCGCTACCGTCGAAACTCACAGCCAATTTTATAAAATTCTACTGTGACAGTGACAGTTTTCATACTCCTCTGAAACTTCTAAAGGTGGGAAACTATATGTAATGTAATGTTAATTTATACGTTTATAACGATTATTTTCCTCTCCACTAGTTTCATCTCTTTTTGTTTCGCAGTGTATTATGTTTTCCATCTTTTGCGCTATTTTGCCGGTTATTAGCACGCTCATCACTGTATATTTTATATAGGGCTTTTCATTCACAGTCATTTGTTTCGAGCTTCTGCCATGTGTCACATAATATTAATTACCTCATACGTTATTGACATATACCCACGGTTCTTAGACATTACTACGGTTGCCTAGATCGACTAACCGTGCGATTACGTCACGAGAGTGTACTGTCATTTGAATCGTAATATGATTTTTTTAGAATCCTGAGAAAACCAAGTATTTTAGAAAAATTTAAACGCAGGATGAAAGATTACATTATTACCGAGGGCGGAAAGCCCCTTAGAATAAACAAGCAGTTTCTATTAAAATATTTGAAATTAAATATCATACCTCTCTTTTATTTTCATCCCTGTAACTTATTAAAATAAACATTATAGAAGTTTTCAGGGACTTTCGGCCATCGGTAATAATGTAGTCTTTCATTCTGAGTTTAAAATTTTAAAAAATATTTATTAGTTTTCCAAGGATTCAAAAAAAATTAATACAATTAAAACACATTGAGAATTTTGACATACGTCAAAATTTTGCATTAACTCAATGTAAAATTCTAAACCGTTGAATTCCAGCTTCCCTAATTATTTTACATCAAAAGACATTAGAAACTATTTGTAGAGGATTGAAATCTGTATTGAAAACAACTGTTAAAATTGGTCTAGGTAATTAAACATATTCCAAAATTTTGTAAAAATGTAATACATTATATTTTCAGCCCAAACTTAGGCCACACACAATGCAATAATGTTCACATTTTTGAACTGTCAATATTTTTATTTTATAATCTATTGTTTAAAAACAATACAGTTGATAAGATACCCTCAGTTGCGGAGAAAGTATTAATAATAAAGATTTTTTATTCAGTCAATGGTGTGAGCCACTGTCAGTTAAATAGTAACGTGTGGCCTAACTTTTACACGCATACCTACTATGGCAAATGTATCATATTTTTCAAAATTTTGGAATGCATTTAAATCGTAGAACAATTTTAACTTTTGATTTTAATACAGATTTTAATTCTCTACAAGTACTCCCTCATGACTTTTGATGTAAAATAATTAGGGAAGCAGGAATTCAACAATTTAGAATTTTACATTGACTTTCCTATGGCCCTTTTTACGATTCACCACCCGGTATAAGATAAAATGTGTACTATTTGTCTTATTATTTCATAATAACACAAATAATACACATATATACACAATAACACACATTCAATGATCGAAAATCATTTAAAAATGTGGGAATGTGTACTCTTGTGACGTAAAGTCAAAAATATAAGTCTCCCCACCACCGTCGGTCAAGGCAACCGTAATAAAGTCTAATAACCGTGACATATACCAATGAACCAATGATACAAACCAAAGACGTATGACGTAGATATATTAATATTATGTGACACATGACAGAAGCTCGAAACAAATGACAATCGATGAAAAGCCCTATTGAAAATGGACATGTGAATTTCTTATGGCAGGAACATCTTCAAAAAATAAAAGTGTGTGCACCCCATAAAAATTTTGCCTCATAACACTTTTTCAAAAAGCCAATTTTTATCGAGATATTTTGAACATTTGTAAAATGCACCACATATTTGTAAATGGTTAAATAAGAATATAGAGACCTGATAATAAATTATTATGACAAAAGCCTCCAAAAACTCAAAAAACTCAAAAAAAAGCTTGATTCTATGAATTCCTTATTAAAATTGATAAAGTTATGTTAACAATGTATGTTTAGAAGGATTTTTTATAAATGAAAATGTGTTTTTTCTAGAGGTAGTGTTGATGAAATCGCCAAATATTTGGATGATCAAATTGAAGGAATTAGAAGTAAATCTAGAACTCCCATAAATTTGATGATCAACTCATACTGGTTTGAACAAACTGACACCAGCTTCGATGGGCTTCGAAAATTCTTGGAAAACACAGTTGCACGTGAAGCAAAAGATACCTTCTTCGTCTCACAAAAACAGGTAAATATAATAATATGTAGGTATGTATAACAAATCATGAAAATTATTGGTAGTCCAGAGAAATAAGGTTTTTGTCGGGACACTTGAGCAGCCAGGTTGCAAATGGATTTTTTGTGTACTATATACCTAATACATTATAAATACAAAAATGCCCGTCACAGTTCGGACGAGAAACTTGTTAGGGTCAAAAATGGCAGTTTTTTCGTTTAAATCGCTACAGGTAAAAAAAGGGTACTTAAATATCTTATTTATAATATTCTTCTTTTTGTAGATGAGCCAAGGTTTAAAATGGCACTTTTTGAATTTCAAAAATAAAAAATGTGCTATAAATTTTTGCGAAAATGGCCTTAAGACTTTCATATTGCACGAAAAGTTGAGTCAAACATTCCATATAATAATGCACAAAAAATTGACGATTCGTCAATTACTTAGTTTAAATTTTATTCAATTTGTTTATCGCAAATAGCTTTTTTTCGCAATGTTATTGTTTAGAAAATAATAATGACATAGCAATTCTGTGGAAACCACATGCAAGAATAATAGTTATATTTTTAAAGTATTGAAAAAAATCATTAAAAAGTCGTTTTTATCACTCCGAAAAAAGGTTAGTAAAATAGAACCATTTTTGGCTTCTAAACAATTTGAATAACTTTGTTAATATTGACTATAGAGACAATCTACTTTAGGATTTCGAAAGCTGGTATTTTTATACGAATTTTCAGAAAAAAACATTTTGCCTAGGTTAATTAGGTTCAAAGTTAGCCACTTTTATTATTTAATTCGCAGTTACTTCTATATACATCAAATTCTCCTGTAACAGTGTTAGTTACTATACTACTCCGAAACAACTTGGCCGATTTTTATAAAATTTTACACGTTTATCCTGTAGGACGTTGAAGAGGTTTTAATCTATTTTTTATACCCATAAGTTATAAGGGGGCTGGCCCCCTGACATTTTTTTATTTTTTTGGACAAAATTATCTATCTTAATTTTATGTGATGTAGAATTAAAAAATACATACAACCCTTAATTTTCACTGTTCTATCACCAACCCCTATTTGTTAATCTATATATCTATATATTTGTTATTGTTAATCTATTTGTTATCTATATATTTACATCTATAAAATTCTCCTGTCACAGTGTTAGTTTCCATACTCCTCCGAGACCGCTTGACCGATTTTTATGAAATTATATATGTATATTCGGTAGGTCTTAGAATCGGTCGTAATCTATTTTTCATATCCCTGAGTGATAAGGGAAGTTCCCCTAACATTTTGTAATGTTAGGTGGGGTTGTGTGTACATAACGTACTCTATAAGACTACGAGTACATACAAATTAAAAAAATTATGATCAAAACCATCAACAAATTCCAGCGATATTAATCGCAGAATCAGTTTTATTTTTTGAGTGCACGTATTTTAGTAATTCCCCTCCTCCGACCACGAATTAATTCCGTTCGGACGCCATTTTTAAAGCTTTATTAACCACTCTGTTGAGGTTCAAAGTTTACTCAAACTTTTACACATAACCTATTTATCTTTAACTTCAAAATGGCTCTAGTTAGGTTGCTTAATTGTTATAAACAATGTAGCCGCCAATTAAATAAAAAAAGTGGCTAACTTTGACCGTAATTAACCTAGGCGAAAAGTTTTTCTTTGAAAATTCATATATAAATACCAGTTTTTCAAATTCCATTGTAGTTTTAGCTTACAGTCAATATTAACAAAGTTATTCAAATTGTTTATAAGCCAAAAATGACTCTATTTTAGTAAAATGTTTTCGGAGTGATAAAAATGACTTTTTAATTCTTCTTTCATGTTGTTTTCACAGAATTGCTATATCATTATTATTTTCTGAACAATAACATTGCGAAAAAAAAGCTTTTTGGGATAAACAAATTGAATAAAATTTAAATTAATTCACGCATCGTCTTAACATTTTTTGTGCATTGTATGGACTGTTTGACTCAACTTTTCATGCAATAGGAAAGTCCTAAATTTATTTTCGCAAAAGTTATAACAAAGTTTTTATTTTCGAAATTTTAGTTTTATTTTGCAATATCCGAAACAACAAATAATCGGACCAAAATTCAAAAAACGCTATTTTAAACCTGGGCTTATCTACTAAAAGAAAAATATTATAAATAAGACATTATTATCCTATTTTTACCTATAGCGATTTAAACGAAAAAACTCTCATTTTTGACCCTTATTTGTTAATAACTAAATTTCTCGTCCAAACTGTGACGGGCATTTTTGTATTTATAATGTATTAGGTATTTAGTACCCAAAAAACCCATTTGCAACCTGGCTGCTCAAGTGTCCCGAACATGGTATATTTTTGCCTTATTTCCCTGGTGTATGGGTAGACAGCTCAATAAAGACCAGGTATATTCTTTTCTACGGAATCCTATATTTCGTCAGCAGTCGCTAACATCGTCAGGGACGTAGGTTGAGATTGTCGTCATATAGATTTTAAAAAATATACAAATCATACAAAGCATATCACAATAAAAATAATTATTAAATTAAAAAATATATAAAAACTATAAAAATACATATATGTTAAAAACCACTAAATGTTAAAATATTTCAAACGTATGGACAGAGATATTATGTAAGTTTTGCAGACAATTATGTCAATATGATTTGTATACTTTTTAACATCTAAATATGACGACAATCTCAACCTACGTCCCTGACGATGTTAGCGACTGCTGGCGAAATATAGGAGTCCGTAGAAAAGAATATACCTGGTCTTTATTGAGCTGTCTACCCAATAATTTTAGTAATTTGTTAATTATTTAATCAGCTGTGATCGTACCTAGTTTATATATAGCAATTGTTAATGAAACACCCTGTATATATTATATAAGGCATAAATATCATTGTCACTTTTGTCTAAAGTTTGTGCTCTAAACCAATAAATTCGCTCTAATTGAAGATCATTAGGATATCTATTTCGTATATGTATATGGTGTGCCTTATATCTTTGAAATTATCTTCAGCCTATCACGATCTGGTAAGCTTAAAGTAAGATAATTTTTGGTTTCAAAGATATAAGGCACACCATATACATATGTATACGAAATAGATATCCTAATGATCTTCAATTAGAGCGAATTTATTGGTTTAGAGCACAAACTTTACATGGTTTTGTAACATTGCTATCCCTTCAGTTAGATTATGAGTCAATCGGAAACTGGTTGCATCCTGAGAACCTCAGTACCTCCCCCCAGTACCTAACACCAGTTATGATAGAAGGATTACTTTATGCAGAAGACGTCGTTCTCTTAGCAGACAAACCAAGAAAGATGCAGCGACTAACTGATGTATGGACTGAGGAAATAGAGAAAATGAAATTAGGGATAAACATCAGCAAATGCAAGACGATGAAAATAAGTCAGAAGGAGCAGGAG
The DNA here is from genome assembly GCF_917563875.1 of Diabrotica virgifera virgifera. NCBI lineage: Eukaryota > Metazoa > Arthropoda > Insecta > Coleoptera > Chrysomelidae > Diabrotica > Diabrotica virgifera. The sequence goes on from NC_065446.1 coordinate 50,023,333, forward strand.
ATTGAAGGCGAAACACGAGTGTTCTGTAAAGGACAAGAATTGGAGAGGGTGACGGCTTACGAGTACCTGGGCACGATAATATCAAATGACGGAAAGCTAGACCTAGAAATTGCAAATAGGAGAAAGAAAGCTACGAAAATATATTATGCGATTAATAATACAATACTGGGAAAACGGGAAATCAGCCAGGAAACAAAAATACATGTATATAATACAATCACAGTACCAACTCTACTATATGCAAGCGAGACATGGGTCACAAATAAAAGACTAGAAAGTGCCATAAATGCAGCAGAAATGAAGCAGCTGAGAAAAATAGCTGGAAAGACGAAGATGGACAGGGAAAGGAACGAAAACATCAGAAACGTGCTAAGTCAGGAACCAATAGAGAAAAAAATTGAAAAAAGAAAACTGAATTGGTTTGGACATTTAACTAGGATGAACGAGAACAGACTAGTAAAGAAGGTGACAGATGCCAAAAGACAGGGGAAAAGAAGAAGGGGCAGACCTAGGAAGGGGTGGATGGAGCAGATCGAGGAAATCGGGACAAAGAGAGGGAAAACAGTGCAACAGATGAAGAAAATGGCACGAGACCGGAAGGCGTGGAAGAAATGGGTAAAAGATGGATAGGTGTTACCAAAGTCCGATGCTCTTATAGGGCATAAGAACAACGAGAAGAAGAAGAAGAGCACAAACTTTAGACAAAAGTGACAATGATATTTATGCCTTATATAATACCTATATACAGGGTGTTTCATTAACAATTGCTATATATAAACTAGGTACGATCACAGCTGATTGAATAATTAACAAATCACTAAATATTGGAGTATACTCTACTATACCGCTCCATTATACAGGGTGTAACGAAAATACAGGTCATAAATTTAATCACATATTCTGGGACCAAAAATAGTTTGATTGAACCTAACTTATCTTAGTACAAATGTGCATATAAAAAAAGTTACAACCCTTTGAAGTTACAAAATGAAAATCGATTTTTTCCAATATATCGAAAACTATTAAAGATTTTTTATTGAAAATGGACATATGGCATTTTTATGACAGTAGCATCTTAAGAAAAAATTACAGTGAAATTTGGACACCCTATAAAAATTTTATGGGGGTTTAGTTCCTTTAAACCCCCCCAAACTTTTGTGTACATTCCAAATAAATTGTTATTGTGGTACCATTACTTAAACACAATATTTTTAAAACTTTTTTGGCTCCTAGTACTTTTTCGAAAATTCAGTTTTTATCGAGATATTTTAAATATTTGTCAAATCCACCACATATTTGTATATGGTTAAGTACGATTATAGAGACTTGGTAAAAATATAAAAATTTATGTATGATTTACATTTTTAGGTATATTTTGAACAGTATTAAAAAAGAAGCCATATCTCGATAAAAGTTGCCTTCTTGAAAAAATACAAAGAGGCAAAAAAGTTTTAAAAACATTTTGTTTAACTAATGGTATCGCAGTAATAGTTTAATTGGAGCGTACACAAACATTTGGGGGGTTTAAAGGAACAAAACCCCCATAAAATTTTTATGTAAACATATTAAAAGAGAAGCCGCAACTCGATAAAAACTGCTATATCGAAAAAATAATAAGAGCCAAAAAAGTTTTAAAAATATTGAATTTAACTAATGGTACCACAATAATAATTTAATTTGAACGTACAGAAAAGTTTGGGGGGGTTTAATTGAACAAAACCCCCATAAAATTTGTATGGGGAGCACAAATTTCACTATAATTTTTCTTTAAGATGCTCCTGCCGTAAGAATGCCACATATCTATTTTCAATAAAAAATCTCTAATAGTTTTCGATATACTCGAAAAAATCGATTTTCATTTTGTAACTTCAAAGGGCTATAACTTTTTTTATTTGCATATTTGTACCAAGGTAAGTTAGGTTCATTCGAACTATTTTTGGTCTCAGAATAAGTGATTTAATTTATGACCTGTATTTTTGTTACACCCTGTATATTGGTCCATTATACTATAAATACTGGTCCAGTAGTAACTTACAGGATTATATTTCTAGGTCCTAGATTTTATAAAAAATCCCGTTAAAATTAGCGATTTTAAAACTGCTGACGCGCCCGATGGAGCCAGTTGTGAGCCTTACACCTGCAGACTTAAAAAAGGAACAGAGGATAGAAACATGGACGCGTGTGTTCCTTGTCCAGACGAATACCCATGGATTAATAACGTTAATGTATAAATAATCGTATTTTGAATCTAAATAAATAAAAGTTTGATAGATTTAAAAAATGTATTTTCATTTCTCCTGTGAATTTTTAACCTTCACATTATTGCTGGGCAAATATGTTCACAAACGCAGCAGTCATATGTAATATGTAACCATAGTCGACAGCCGTCGCGCCGGTTAAACCTAACCGAAAATCACAAACATATATGAATGGTATAGGTACACAAAGATCTTTTAGGTGCACTATTATATTAACCTTAACAGAATCATTTAACGGTTTGAAGATCAGTTCAGTTACTTTTTACACACATGCGGTGCAACGAACCAAAAATCTTTCAATTTTATTTCAATTCCATCTTTTCAGAAACTAGTAACTATACATGCAGTGAGAAATCAAAATTTCATAAATTCCCCTCTAAAGTGGCGTTAGAAAATTGTACTTAATTTGTTTATAACTTTTTAGCTCAGGCTACATGCTCGCCCCCGTTATGTAAATTATTCCTATTCGTTTTTTTTTTGCACAAACTTACAGCTCCCGGAGCGAACCATGGCCGGTGAGAGAAATCCTGTCTGCGTAACGTTTAGGTGGATCAGTTATTATTATTATTATTATGAAAGTCAGAAGGTGACCAAAACAAAGTTTAAAGCACCCCTACAAGATCCTGAAGAAATTTTTGTCGATATTTTACTACTAAGCCGTTGTTTTTAATTATTAACAAAGACCGCTAAGCGCGTATTAAGCGGCCATCAATAATGAGTGCGAAAGAGATGCACCAGTCCAGCCGTCCAATGGTGCATCTCACCCGCACCCAGGCTCTGTCTCCAATAAATGCCGTAGGTTGCGTACAGAGTCAGGTCGTAGGTCGCGTTTGTATGTTTAATACAATAAATAATAGTTGCGGTCTGTTATCGTACTCCGAACGTAGCATCAAACTGCTGTACACGGCTTCACAGGCGGTGATCACCAATAAATCCCGCACACTGCCTACGTGTTTGAGCATTACGTCATATAAACGTCTTTTGTAGGTGATTTTAAATACGTAATATTATTGACGTTAAAATACGTTTAAAAACACGTTTTCATTTCTGACAGCCCAAGTCTGACGTCACAAAATTGGGAGGAGCTTAAAGAGTTAATGCTTATAATGTTCAGGGTTAACAGGTCTACGGATTTTTCAGTAGACCTACTGATTTTAACTCCAATATACTGACCTACTGAAATCTATCAACATAATATATTCGCCGTTATTAACCCTTAAGATCCTGAATTAATTTATTTAGAAAATTTTATTTTATTTTTGATTTTGATGTATTCAGGAGAAGGTTTTAAAACAAAATACATACATTTTTTTTCTTAATTATTTTTGATTTTTTAGAAAATTGCCGTTACATATATGTAACGCTAGGAAGATATAGGAGCAAACATATTTAAAATATTTCCGATTATAAATTTCAAAATAACAAACATATACAAAACTAGGTAAATGAAAAATCATAATCAAGTTATTGTAGATGAAAATCTATGTTGCTCTTGATGCACACTCCCACATTGCACTTGTAACCCATGGTACGCACATATGAACTACAGCACTCATCTTCAAAACGTCTCCTTTTCTTATCAGGAATATAGGTCAGGAGATGATCAATCTTATCATATCTTATATCTACGACTACTTTGGACGAAGATGGCCTGCCTGCATCTTTTGGTTTGGTACCATATTTCGTAAGATACGATGTTAATAGATACCTTCGAAATTCTAGTTGTGGCATAGGATCATAGGATCTATTATGTCCAGCATCAATATAAATAGACCATTATGTCCATAGTTATGTCCAGTATCAATGTAAGTAGACACCACCATAATTTTTTAGAGCAAATTCCTACTTGGTATCTAGCTACATTCTGGTCCATAAGATCAACTTCAACTTTCCTTTCACTAGTTTTTTAACTTTTGCTGATGACCTTGAAGGCTGAGCTTCGTCAATATCATCATATATTTTGAAATCTCTTTCACTATTTCGTAAAACAAGTTCAACAGGTGCTCTTAAAATTCTCTCGGACAGCCTGTTAAAATCATTATATTCCTCATCACCAAACTCCTCGCCTGTAAGCACATTCAATTCTGGGGTTTCAGTACTATATAGCATCTAAGTCTAAAGTTTGAACGGCATCAATAATCTCCAGCGCTTCTTGAAGAGAAAACCCTTTTCTCGGACAAACAATATGTTACAATTCCTAAAGTTCCGAGTTTTGCTCCCATATGTTCCTAACGTTACATATTTATGTAACACCAAAAATTAAAGGCATTTTTTACAAAACCGGGATAAAATTTCTAAAATTTGTATTATCAATAAGACATTAATCTATTCTCAATTGAAAACACTTTAAACAAAATATAATAACAAAAGAATAGTAAAAATATACTTACTCAAACTTGAGATCCATTTTTACCATAAATAATAAACATCGTCACATAAAACACTCAACTAAATAAACAGGTTAGATCAAATCCTCGAACTAACTGCTAAAAACTAGTAAGCAAGTGTCCCTTGAAAGTCTTGCATCATCATCTAGTTAAAATTAGAATCACTTCCCGAATTTAAGGCTTAAGATTTTAGCGGTTTCTGCGTTACATATATGTAACGCTAGAAGCTTAAGGGTTAACAGGTAAATTTCTATGAAATGGGCTTTAAAAATACGAGATTATTTGGCCAAGTCCGTATTTATAAAGATGGCCGTAAATACCAGGTCATAAATAAGGAAATCTTCACTTCATATAATTGGTTTGGAGAATTTTGAAACTGGCCGTTAGTACAGGTTTTACTGTATTTACATGGCCCAAAAAAAATCTACTGATTTTTTGAAAGCAAAACTACTGAAAAAGTAAAAACTGACCTGGCAACCCTGATAATGTTGTATATTGATAATGTCAAAAATGAATTTTTTGAAATGTCACTTATAAATGTTAAATTTGTAAAAATTATTGTAAAAATAGATAAAACACATAAAAAATAATGATAATTATCATAGAAAACGAAGTCCCACCAGAGGAGTCCCATAGGAAACGTTTTGCAATCATTTCTTGAATTTTATGAGAAATTTTCGTAGGTCCGAAAAACAACATGTAATAGTAACTGAATTAGTGAGAAGAGGAGCCCAAATTTCGAGACAGATGAACGAAAAAAACTTTATTTGATTCCTTTTTGTAAATTTTAAAATTAATTAGTGTTGTTTAAGACAATCAAAATTGAACCCTCACGCACAAGTTGTAGGTACGTACAACTTCAGTGAGGAACTGAGTTTATTATTGTATAATTTATTTACTACGAATAAACTCCATTATTATTATCCAGATTTAGCCATACGGCTCACACTCCCGCTGAGGGGAAAATTGACTCATCCCAGATACCTACGGTATCAAAAGGATTGAGCTCTGGTGGGACTCTTTCCGTGTTATCGAGCCCTAGATGACTTGGAATGCAGGTGTATCTCCCAAAAATTTTCTTACACTTCTGGCCGTCGCAAGTAGTACAGCTTTCTGCATGGTCTTATAAATATGTTCATTGAGACCCAGCTTTTTTATGCTTTCAAGGAGGGTCTTCGGAATGACTCCAGTAGTAGACATAACAATAGGTATCGTCTGGGTACTTTGCATTCTCCATTGTCTCCGTATTTGAATTTCCAGATCTCTATACTTGGCGATCTTTTCAGTAAATTTACTACGTAGATTATTGTTGTTAGGTATCGCCACATCAATTAGTGTTGTTTGTCTTGTTAATTTATTAACTAGTACGAGATCTGGTCTATTATGTGCCACTGTTTGGTCTGTGAGCACACTGCGGTCCCAGTATAGCTTGTAGTTGCCATCCTCAAGCATACTCTCAGGAACGTATTGATAATATGGGAGATGGTCCGTTTGGAGAAGTCCCAGCTTGTTAGCTATCTCTTGATGAAGGATTTTTCCCACTGCGTCATGCCGTTCCTTGTATTCAGTTGCAGCAAATACCTGGCAGCCCCCTGTAATATGTTGGATGGTTTCTTGGGCTTGACATCCATATCGGCATCTGTCGTTTTGAACCTGAGGGTCTTTGACGATATATTTCAGGTAATTTCTGGTTGGTATAACCTGATCCTGAATGGCCAGTAATGAACCCTCCGTTTCAGGGAACATCTTTCCTGATGTCAACCAATAGTTCGACGCTATATTGTCGACATAGTCTTGGCTGACCTCATTGGGATGTCGCCCGTGCAGAGGTTTACCCATCCAGGTGCGCAGTTTTTCGTCCTTAGTAAGGTGGTTTATGCGCATTTCTGGTTCCCTCAGTTTAGAAATATGCTTTATTGTCATGAAAAATTTAACAATTTTATAGACAAAGCTTACAAGAATCATAAAAATAAGAACAATAACAAATACAATTTACTAAAATGATATAAATCGTCTACATAAATAAAAATAATGAAGATAAACAAAAAAAAAACAGTAACAACCTATTGCAAAATTTAAAAAAAAATTTGCAAATTGCATAATCTACCTTAAGAAATTTAATAAGTTAAGTTAAGCTGCTGCATATGACACTCAAATATAGATTAAGATTATACTTATAAATAAGAATACTGTACTTTCTTAGTTATTGGTTAAGAAACTCTGCTGTTGAATAATATGGTCTTTCAGATAAATAGGCTTTAGTCATTTTACGGAACTTGGAGAAAGATGTTGCAGATTTAAGTTGTAGAGGGAGATGGTTGTAAAGTTTTTTCGCAGAATATAATATAGATTTCTTTACTAACTCACTGGACGGGATCGGTAAATAGATGTCAAAGGTAGAATTTCTGGTGGAATAGTCATGTCTAGGTCTTGCTGGAAAGACATGTAGATGTTTACGAATTAAGCAAACAGTTTCTAAAATATATAAAGAAGGTAGTGTTAGAATCCTGTGATCTTTGAAGTAGCTTCTGCAATGTGTTGTTCTTCTGAGGCCAAACAGATATCTTATTGCTCTTTTTTGTAATTTAAAAATAACATCAGATTGGGCAGCCGTACCAGAACCTCAAAAAGGGAGACCATATCGAAGATGTGACTCGAACAAAGAAAAATATGTTATTTTGGAAGAGGCTAAATTCATTTCCTTTGAAACAGATCTTATTGCAAAGCAAGCTGAGGACAGTTTCTTGCTTAACACATCAATATGAAGGGACCATTTCAGATTGCTATCTAAAAAAATACCAAGAAACTTTACAGAATCAACGATACTGATCTGGCTGTTATGAAGAGGTAAGGGTTGAAGAGCTCCTTTATAGGACAATGCTACTGTTTTATCTACATTAAAAGAGAGTAAAGAATCGGACCAAGATTTTATTGTAAGTAGATCAGAAGTTATAGTAGCATGAAGAGTTGCGATATTTGAGTTGCTCCAAGTGATACTGGTATCATCAGCAAAAAGAAAAACTTTGCCATCGATTTTTAAGCTAGTGATGTAATTAATAAAGATAAGGAAAAGTAGAGGACCCAATACTGAACCTTGTGGTACCCCACATACAACATTTTTGAGACTAGAGTCTGTATCATTTGCTCTAACCAGTTGTTTCCTATTATCCAAGTAAGATTGAAACCAGTTCGAAGAAATACCTCGAATTCCGTAGAAATCTAGTTTTTTTATCAAAATGTCGTGATTCACACAATCAAAAGCTTTGGCATAATCACAAAAAACAGTGGCAGTGTGCAGATTATTGTTTAATGCTTGATAAACCTCATGTAGTACAGAAAACATGGCATCTGTGGTACATTTATTATTTAAAAAGCCGAACTGATTTTGTGATAAAATATTGTTATCAACGAGAAAGGACATAAGTCGGGCTTTTATGAGTCTCTCAATAATTTTGGAGAGTACCGGTAGTAATGCAATAGGTCTATAATTGCAGGCATTTGATTTTTCACCACCCTTATGAAGAGGAGTAATGATGGCCGTCTTTAGGCACTCTGGAAATTTACCTTTCTCAAAAGAATCATTAATTAGAGAGATGAGGACTCCCAACACACTGTCTGGGAGATTTGAGAAAATTTTTATGGATAGTCCATCGGTACTACACGAAGATTTGCTTTTGATATTATTGATTGTCTGAATCAGTTCAGATTTATCAACCGGTCTTATAAAGAATGAATTCGAGACCTTTCCTGAATTAGGGAGATAGGAAATGGGATCTTGTTGTGACACAATAGTTGATGTTATATTTTTACTCACATTAACAAAGTATTCATTTAGATTTTCTGGGTCTGGAAGGGAAAATGTTTGAGCTGTGTGAGTTTTATTACGAAGATCGTTTATTATGGACCAAGTTTCTTTTGCAACACTTTTAGAGCTTCTCAGACGATTTTGATAGTACAATTTTTTAGCTGATTTTATAAGTTTTAAATAGATCGCCCTGTACTTGGTGATATATTCAGTAACAGAGACGTTGGTAGTAAATTTCTTGATATACAGTAGTGAACGCATATTTTTGGCTGATATGCGGACACCTTTGGTAGTCCAGGGTTTGTGATGTTTTGGCTTAATTGTGATTAAAGGAAATGCTTTATTGAAGATACAGACAAGCTTATTCAAAAAGTCACTGAAATTATTATCGACGTTCATAGAAGGAAAGGGCCACTCAGAGGATAAGCATAAATTTTGGAATTTACGAAAATTCCGAGCGGAAAAAATCCTGCCTAAACGTCGAGTTTTCGAAGAGTGCTTGCTAAAGATGTTAAACTTCGTATAAACCGCTTCATGATCAGATAGTCCCGCATTAACAGTTGTAGAGCAGACATCACGGGGTGAGAAATCTGAGACAATATAATCAATTATGGTAGATGAAGTTTTTGTAATCCTTGTAGGAGAATCAATGTGCATTGTTAGACCATACGATTCAAATATGTTGACCAGGGATATTTGTGTAGCACAAGCAGCAGCATAATTAATGTTAAAGTCCCCGCATAAAATTTTTCTGCTTTTATGGGGCAGGTCATCGTTTGATCGCTGTTGTGTCATCTACTGCGCAAATTGCGCGGTGTAGAGTAGATGTCTCAGCCTGCATCTGAAAATAAGTTCTTAAATTAGCAATTTGTTTATCTAATTGCTCACCTATATCCATAAGTCCTCTTCCTCCTAAATACCGGGGTAATGTTGTTCGTTCTACTGCACTTTTAGGGTGGTGTTTTTGTGCCTTTGTGAGGTGTGTTCGTACTTTTCGCTGAAGATTTTCTATATCCGTTTTTGTCCACTTAACAATACCAAATGAATAGCTAAGCGCGGAACAAGCGTAGGTGTTTAGTGCCTTAAACAAATTTTTACTGTTAAGCTGTGAACGAAGCAGCTGTTTTACCCTTCTTATAAACTCAGTAGTTATCTCAGTTTTCATTTGCTTATGGTCAATTTTCCGCGCCTGCTTCACTCCAAGATATTTATACATATCGTTGTCGCCCATGGCCTCGATGTTCTGGCCATTTTGCATATCGAATCCACCGGGCTGTACCTTTCCTCTGACTATATTCAAAACACGGCACTTGTCTAGACCGAACTGCATACTAATATCATTAGAGAATGTTTCTACAGTTTTTAGCATCTCTTCTAGGTGTTCTCGAGTGGAAGCCATTAATTTCAAATCATCCATATACAACAGATGATTGAGCTTCGCTACCACAGTATTATTGCTTTTAATGCTAAAACCTGAGTCAGTGGAGTTTAATAGCTGGGAAAGGGGGTTCAAAGCTAAACAGAACCACAGTGGACTCAACGAGTCTCCTTGAAACAGGCCCCGGTTGATTGCGATATTTTCGGTTTCTGTTTAATATATATAGCTGTGTAACAGCGTAGCAAGGGGCTGCGTGCTAGACATGACATGGCTAACTTCAAGCCAGTCAACATGGTTGTCACTGGTATGATTTATTGTATGTAAGATGTTTAGTAAGTTTTATAAAAATATATAAGTTTACTCAGTACTATGATTGTTTGACTTATAACCCATTAAATAAAGTAGTTTAAACATGGCGCAGTCAAACAGCTAGTTGGGTTACAGTTTACAGTCGAAAAGCTAAATTTATAGCAACTTGTACACGAGGTACCATACATAACCTACAATGGCAGTGATGGGAATAAATGTAAAATTACCACCAGATTTTGACCTGCAGGATCAAAATGCTGCAAGCGAATGGAAGTTCTGGAAGACTAGTTTCGAAGATTATTTACTAGCAACGGGACAAGACCAGTCAGCAGATAAAATGAAAATGTCAATTTTAAGAAATATAATTGGGGCTGAGTCTGCCAAAATTATGTCCACATTCGAGATCCCAGAAGCCGAAAATAACAAGTATGACTTGATGATATCACTAATCGATAAGTATGTTAATCCAAGGATGAATGAATCATTTGAAAGATACAATTTTATCATGAGGGTCCAGAAAGAAGGAGAGTCGTTTGAGCAGTTTCTTACTAGTTGTAGACATTTGATTCGAACATGTAATTATAATGAAATTGATCCAGAACAAACAGCCGAAGATAAAGCTCTGAGAGACAAAATATTAATGGGCATCAGAGATCCAGTTACTAGAGAAGCTCTATTGAGAGTGGACAAACTTACCCTACAAAAAGCCATCGAATTTTGTAGAACTAGTGAACAAAGTAAGAACCAAAATTTGAAATTTCATACCGAAAGAAAAGATGTAGACATGGGAGAAGTTCGTAAAGATAGGTACCAGGGCCATAGAAATTATAATAACTCTAGAAGTAAAGCGAATACCAATGAAAAATTCAAGTGTAAAAGATGTCAATCAACTCATGGGGCCAGAGAATGTCCAGCGTATGGAAAGAAATGTAAGAAATGTGGGCTTTTAAACCATTTTGCAAAGTCGTGTAGAGTGAAGAATATTGATGTCATAGATGAAGATAGCAGTGATGGATCAGCTGATAGTTTTGTAGGAAATGTCAATAAAGTATACCAAAATGTAAGTAGTCAAAATATTTGGGATGAAATTATAGAAATTGAAAACAAGAGAATTAAAGTAAAACTTGACACAGGTGCAGATGTAAGTATAATTCCATTAAAAATTTTTAAGAAAATTGATAAACAATTTAAAATTAGGGATAATCATTATGTACTGAAAGGGTTTGAGGGTACTCAGGCTAAAACAATGGGTGTCGTAAATTTATTTTGTAAACATAAAAATAAGTATGTTTACGAGGATTTTACAATTATTAATGGGGCAACTCGAGTTCTTTTAAGTGGTAAATTATGTATTGATTTGGGGTTAGTTAAACGAATCAACAATATTGAGAGTTGTGGTACTTTAGAATTAGCAGAAAGGGATAAATTTATAAACCTTAACCCTGAAGTTTTTAGAGGTCATGGTAAATTTTGTGGTAAACATAGGATCACTACAGTAGACAAATTTGAGCCAGTAAGTTACCCACCTGTAAATGTACCTGTCGCAATTAGAGATAATTTAAAAAATGAATTAGATAGGTTGACAAAAAGAGGGGCAATTGTCAAAGTTAACGAAATTGACCCCAGGGCAAGCATAAACCGCATTGTTATTGTGGAAAAGCAAAATGGTAAGTTACGTTTATGCTTAGACCCATTAGATCTAAACAAACAAATAGTCCGCAAACCAAGAGTAGTACATAAATTGGAAGATGTTTGTGCACAAATGATAGGTAAAAAGATATTTTCTGTATTTGATCTCTCTGAAGGGTATCATCATTTAGAACTTGACGAGACATCATCATGGAAATGCTGTTTTGCAACTTCTTATGGAATTTTCAGATATAAAGTATTGCCATATGGATTATCAAATTCCCAAGATCTGTTTCAAGAAGTAGTAGAAGATAAATTTAAAGGTATAGAGAATTTATTGATTTGTCATGATGATATGATTGTTATGGGAACAACAAAAGAAGAACATGATACAACTGTTAAAAAAGTGTTAGAAAGGGCTAAAGAAGTAGGAGCAAAGTTTAATGGGGACAAATTTCAATATTGTCAAGAAGAGGTCAGATTTATGGGTCAAGTTTTTTCACATAAAGGGATGCAAATAGATCCTGACAGAGTGGAATCACTTTGTAAACTTGAAAAACCAAATAGTAAAGTAGAATTACAAAGAATTTTGGGCGCATTTAATTACGTTAGACGGTACATTCCGAACATGGCTGAACATATTCAACCTCTTTGTCAATTACTTAAAAATAATGTAGAATGGGTGTGGCTCCCGTCACATCAAAAGTGTTTTGATAATTTAAAGAACATAATTTGTAAATCACCAGCGTTAGTCCCTTATGATCCTAATCAAAAAATTATTTTACAATGTGATGCATCTAAAAATGGTTTAGGTGTTTGTATGTTCCAGAAATATGATTCTATTTTAAAATTAGTAGCTTGTGCATCACGAAATATGAATGATAGTGAAATAAATTATAGTCAGACTGAGAAGGAACTATTGGCAATTTATTATGCTACTCAAAAATTTCACAATTTTATTTATAATTTTGATGTTGACGTTCAATCAGATCACAAACCTATAATCTCCATTATGAAGAAGCCAATTTCCAAAATTGGATCAGTTAGACTCCAACGTTTAAGGCTTAAACTTCTCAAGTACAGATTAAATGTATATTTTGTTCCTGGGAAAGACATACATTTTGCTGATATGCTATCTAGGTCCAGTTTAAATATAGAGACACATGACCCAGAAATGTTTGAAATGGTCCACTCAGTGAGTAAACATTTACCTATGAGCCAGGAAAAGCAATCTGAGTTAAGACTAGCTACTAGCCAGGATGAGGCATTAGCAGTAATTTTTGATTTTTATTATAATGGGTGGCCAAAAGAAAAAAATGTTCCTCAAGTGTGTAAAAAGTACTATGGTATAAGAGATTCACTGTATTTTGAAGCTGGCATCGCATTTATTGATGACAAAATAATTATTCCGAAAAAACTTAGGCTTGACATGATAAAATTGCTTCACAAAGGCCATATAGGAGTCAGTAAAACTATAAACAAAGCCAGGAGTATATATTATTGGCCAGGACTTAATGATGATGTGACAAACTATATAAAAAAATGCAGGATATGTGAGAAATACAGACCAAATAATTTTAAAGAACCAATGATGCCTCATGACATTCCCAGACTAAGATTCAATAAAGTTGGTACAGACATTTTAGAGTATGGTTCAAAAGCATATTTAGTAATTGTAGACTATTTTTCGCATTGGTTGGACATTTCAATATTAAAAGATAAAACCTCCAGTTCAGTAATCAACTCATTTCAAGATACTTTTAGTAGATTTGGATATCCAGAAATTTTAATTGCAGATAATCTACCATTTACTTCGGTAAAATGTAAAAATTATTATAGAGAAAAAGACATTACAATTATGACATGCACTCCACATTACCACCAGAGTAATGGACTTGCAGAAAAAGCAGTCAATATAAGCAAACAAATTTTAAGAAAGAGTAATGAGGAAAATGTTGATTTTAGAGATTTGGTGATGGAATATAATAATACCTGCATAATAAATCTTGATGCATCTCCAGCTCAAATTTTACAGAGCAGGATCCTGAGAGGACAATTACCAACTACAGCTAATAAATTAGAACCTACAATCCAGAAACAAGTATATAAGAATTTATGCAAAGAAAAAGAGAAATTACAAGTACGTTATGATAAGACAGCACGAAGAAAACCAGTAGAGTTTAGAAAGGGAGATAGGGTAGTAATAAGAAGTTCAAAAGATAATTATTGGCGTAAAGCAATTGTGTTAGAAAAGGCCAATGAACCTAGATCATATTGGGTGAAAAAAGAAGATAACAATAAAATTATTAGACGGAATTCACACCAAATGAAACATTCCTACACCACAACACTTGAAAAAGAACTCATTTTAGAACCCGAGTTGTACCCTGATATTCAGTCACAAAGTGTTCATAAAGATACCACTCACATTAACGTAAATGATAGTGTTAATAAAACCATTAGTTGCCCAAGCCCAAATGTAAAATCAGTACCTACATTGAGTCATAAAGTCAACCCAAATATTGAGACTTCTAACAGTTATAAGACGAGAGTTGGTCGTAATATAAAGACCCCTTATAGATATCGATCTTAGGGGGAAGGTGTTTAATATATATAGCTGTGTAACAGCGTAGCAAGGGGCTGCGTGCTAGACATGACATGGCTAACTTCAAGCCAGTCAACATGGTTGTCACTGGTATGATTTATTGTATGTAAGATGTTTAGTAAGTTTTATAAAAATATATAAGTTTACTCAGTACTATGATTGTTTGACTTATAACCCATTAAATAAAGTAGTTTAAACAGTTTCAATATTTTTTTCACCAGGTATTTGTAGGTGAATTTTAGTCTTCCAATCTCTCATTATATGCCTTAAAAAGGTCACTATGTTATCATCGACTTTGTATATTTTCAAAATATCTATTAGCCATTCATGCGGTACTGAATCAAAGGCCTTTTTATAGTCAATAAAAGCAGTAAAAAGGTTCCTTTTTTTAGTGAATGCCTGGTTAGAAATGACTGAATCGATGATAAGCTGTTCTTTGCAACCCATGGAACCCTTAGCGCATCCTTTCTGTTGAGGCTCTATGATATCGTTTAGAGCACAGTGTTGGTAGATACGCCGGGTTACACAGGATGTGACCAATTTATACAAAGTTGGAAGACAAGTAATTGGGCGGTACTTGGATGGATCTTGGGTGTTATTTTGATCCTTGGGTAGTAAATAAGTAGTTCCCTGAGTTAGAAATGATGGTAATTCCTGCGGATTAGAAATAACATGATTAATTAATGTTGATAAGCACTCATGAATACTCCAAAACTTTTTAAGCCAGAAGTTCTGAACTCCGTCTGGTCCAGGAGATTTCCAGTTATGAAGCTCTTTGATGACATTTGAGACCTCTTCAGTCGTGAATGGTTCGTAGTTAGCAGTGACGTAGTGGTGACAGTTGTGCGTCGTATCTTCTATCCAGCCAGCATTGTTGTTAAAAGCAGCTGGCGTGGAAAGTTGATTTCCCCAAAACTCATGAATTTCTTCTTGGCTTGGGTAAGACTTGTCGACACTTTCTACGGTGGAATTGAGTTTTCGGTAAAACGCCTTCTCAGAGTTCTCAAAAAGTGCATTGTCACATTTTCGGTTGTTACTAACTTTATACCTTCTTAATCGTCCTGAATAGACGGAGAGTTTTTGTTTTAATGTATCCAGACACTGTTGGGCTGTGTTATTTTCTGGATCGTATCTCGAGTGTCCTGAAGTGCTCCGCATTATTTCTTCAGCTCTCTTAATGACTTTTCTACTTGTTACACCTCTTATATATTCTGTGACTTGACCAATATCCCTACGCAGTAATTCAATTTTTCCGAGAAGTCTTTTTTCCCATGGTGCAATTCTGTTACCAGTCTTTCCGTTATTAGTACCCCGTCGTGTTCTGATCTTAACGCCCATTACATTGGCAATTGCTGTTGCTGCACAGTAGATTAGCATATGCAGATATTCCAATGTGTGGGCTTCTACGACATAATTGGGTAGGACTTCAGTGTTCACAATTTGTAACAGCGCACCTAGTTTCTTACAAGAGTTTATTCGTGGTAGCGGTGGTCTGCTAAGTGGATTTGTTCCATTAAACTCTTGTACGGCACGAGCCATTTCGTTTTCTAGACTATGGCGCAACTCGTTATTTTCCTGCTGTGTATTGTCAGGTTGAGTTTCTGGTATGGGAATCTCAGGAATCTGCTCCTCAAGGATTTCATTAGGGACTTGATCTAAAACTAGCTCTTGGTTATTAATCTCCCGTTCGACTTCGCTTTTGATGGCATCGCGTCTAGTCTCTGGGATAAGATTATTTCTTATGATTACCCGGTATTGATCTGATACTCTTTGCTCCGATACTTGAATATCTGGGTACTCCCTGCAAAATTCGGCATACAGCTGTTGTCTGTAGCCGATCGTTTCTTGACCGAGGTTTGTCACCTTATAATAGAAGCGCAAAATGCTTTCGTTGATGGACACAGTCCATTTCATGCGCTGCCTCGGTCGTCCCGCTTGAGTGAGCGCCGGCTGATGATCCAGCGCAGCACCTTCGGCAGGTGGAGCTCTTGTTGTTTTTTGGCTCGCTTGTGGTTGTGGTTGGGCTGTAGCTGATTGTATGACAGGGGCCCGCCTCCTCAACACCCTGCCACCGACGTCCCGCATGCTGTCACGTCCAGCGCCGGCTCCAGACGTGCCCTGGCGATCCCCAGGCAGCGATCCTAAACACAAATTATTATTCTCCATTCTCATGGGTGTGCATTTTATACCTACTGCCAGGTGTCAGTTTTTGTTCCACGGCAAGTATTCCTGCTACTCTCTGGGCATTGGCGCTACGAATACCCAGAAAGCATCCCCCATTCGCAGGGGGCCGCGCCTGATAGAAGAACTGACAAAAAACTCCCACAGGCGTTATTATTATCCAGATTTAGCCATACGGCTCACACTCCCTCTAAGGGGAAAATTGACTCATCCCAGATACCTACGGTATCAAAAGGATTGAGCTCTGGTGGGACTCTTTCCGTGTTATCGAGCCCTAGGTGACTTGGTATGCAGGTGTATCTCCCAAAAATTTTCGTACACATCTGGCCGTTGCGAGTAGTACAGCTTTCTGCATGGTCTTGTAAAGATGTTCATTTAGACCCAGCCTTTTTATGCTTTCGAGGAGGTTCTTCGGAATGACTCCAGTAGTAGATATAACAATAGGTATCGTCTGGGTACTTTGCATTCTCCATTGCCTTCGTATTTGAATTTCTAGATCTCTGTACTTGGCGATCTTTTCAGTGAATTTACTACGTAGATTATTGTTGTTAGGTATCGCCACATCAATTAGTGTTGTTTGTCTTGTTAATTTATTAACTAGTACGAGATCTGGTCTATTATGTGCCACTGTTTGGTCTGTGAGCACAGTGCGGTCCCAGTATAGCTTGTAGTTGCCATCCTCAAGCATACTCTCAGGAACGTATTGATAATACGGGAGATGGTCCGTTTGGAGAAGTCCCAGCTTGCTAGCTATCTCTTGATGAAGGATTTTTCCCACTGCGTCATGCCGTTCCTTGTATTCAGTTGCAGCAAATGCCTGGCAGCCCCCTGTAAGATGTTGGATGGTTTCTTGGGCTTGACATCCATATCGGCATCTGTCGTTTTGAACCTGAGGGTCTTTGATGATATATTTCAGGTAGTTTCTGGTTGGTATAACCTGATCCTGAATGGCCAGTAATGAACCCTCCGTTTCAGGGAACATCTTTCCTGATGTCAACCAGTAGTTCGACGCTATATTGTCGACATAATCTTGGCTGACCTCATTGGGATGTCGCCCGTGCAAAGGTTTACCCATCCAGGCGCGCACTTTTTCGTCCTTAGTAAGGTGGTTTATGCGCAGTTCTGCTTCCCTCAGTTTGATCGGTGTTGTGTCATCTACTGCGCAGATAGCGCGATGTAGAGTAGATGTCTCAGCCTGCATCTGAAAATAAGTTCTTAAATTAGCAATTTGTTTATCTAATTGCTCACCTATATCCATAAGTCCTCTTCCTCCTAAATACCGGGGTAATGTCGTTCGTTCTACTGCACTTTTAGGGTGGTGTTTTTGTGCATTTGTGAGGTGTGTTCGTACTTTTCGCTGAAGATTTTCTATATCCGTTTTTGTCCACTTAACAATACCAAATGAATAGCTAAGCGCGGAACAAGCGTAGGTGTTTAGTGCCTTAAACAAATTTTTACTGTTAAGCTGTGAACGAAGCAGCTGTTTTACCCTTCTTATAAACTCAGTAGTTATCTCAGTTTTCATTTGCTTATGGTCAATTTTCCGCGCCTGCTTTACTCCAAGATATTTGTACATATCGTTGTCGCCCATGGCCTCGATGTTCTGGCCATTTTGCATATCGAATCCACCGGGCTGTACCTTTCCTCTGACTATATTCAAAACACGGCACTTGTCTAGACCGAACTGCATACTAATATCATTAGAAAATGTTTCTACAGTTTTTAGCATCTCTTCTAGGTGTTCTCGAGTGGAAGCCATTAATTTCAAATCATCCATATACAACAGATGATTGAGCTTCGCTACCACAGTATTATTGCTTTTAATGCTAAAACCTGAGTCAGTGGAGTTTAATAGTTGGGAAAGGGGGTTCAAAGCTAAACAGAACCACAATGGACTCAACGAGTCTCCTTGAAATAGGCCCCGGTTGATTGCGATATTTTCGGTTTTGATATTGTTTTCACCAGGTATTTGGAGGTGAATTTTAGTCTTCCAATCTCTCATTATATGCCTTAAAAAGGTCACTAGGTTATTATCTACTTTGTATATTTTCAATATATCTATTAGCCATTCATGCGGTACCGAATCAAAGGCCTTTTTATAGTCAATAAAAGCAGTAAAAAGGTTCCTTTTTTTAGTGAATGCCTGGTTAGAAATGACTGAGTCGATGATAAGCTGTTCTTTGCACCCCATGGAACCCTTAGCGCATCCTTTCTGTTGAGGCTCTATGATATTGTTTAGAGCACAGTGTTGGTAGATACGCCGGGTTACACAGGATGTGACCAATTTATACAAAGTTGGAAGACAAGTAATTGGGCTGTACTTGGATGGATCTTGGGTGTTATTTTGATCCTTGGGTATTAAATAAGTAGTTCCCTGAGTTAGAAATGATGGTAATTCCTGCGGATTAGAAATAACATGATTAATTAATGTTGATAAGCACTCATGAATACTCCACAACTTTTTAAGCCAGAAGTTCTGAACTCCGTCTGGTCCAGGAGATTTCCAGTTATGAAGCTCTTTGATGACATTTGAGACTTCTTCAGTCGTGAATGGTTCGTAGTTAGCAGTGACGTAGTGGTGACAGTTGTGCGTCGTATCTTCTATCCAGCCAGCATTGTTGTTAAAAGCAGCTGGTGTGGAAAGTTGATTTCCCCAAAACTCATGAATTTCTTCTTGGCTTGGGTAAGACTTGTCGACACTTTCTACGGTGGAATTGAGTTTTCGGTAGAACGCCTTCTCAGATGTCTCAAAAAGTGCATTGTCACATTTTCGGCTGTTACTAATTTTATACCTTCTTAATCGTCCTGAATAGACGGAGAGTTTTTGTTTTAATGTATCCAGACACCGTTGGGCTGTGTTATTTTCTGGATCGTATCTCGAGTGTCTTGCAGTGCTCCGCATTATTTCTTCAGCTCTTTTAATGACTTTTCTACTTGTAACACCTCTTATATATTCTGTGACTTGACCAATATCCCTACGCAGTAATTCAATTTTTCCGAGAAGTCTTTTTTCCCAGGGTGCAATTCTGTTACCAGTCCTTCCGTTATTAGTACCCCGTCGTGTTCTGATCTTAACGCCCATTACATTGGCAATTGCTGTAGCTGCACAGTAGATTAGCATATGCAGATATTCCAATGTGTGGGCTTCTACGACATAATTGGGTAGGACTTCAGTATTCACAATTTGTAACAGGGCACCTAGTTTCTTACAAGAGTTTATTCGTGGTAGCGGTGGTCTGCTAAGTGGATTTGTTCCATTAAACTCTTGTACGGCACGAGCCATTTCGTTCTCTAGACTATCGCGCAACTCGTTGTTTTCCTGCTGTGTATTGTCAGGTTGAGTTTCTGGTATGGGAATCTCAGGAATCTGCTCATCAAGGATTTCATTAGGAACTTGATCTAAAATTAGCTCTTGGTTATTAATCTCCCGTTCGACTTCGCTTTTGATCGTATTGCGTCTAGTCTCTGGGATAAGGTTGTTTCTTACGATTACCCGGTATTGATCTGATACTCTTTGCTCCGATACTTGAATATCTGGGTACTCCCTGCAAAATTCGGCATACAGCTGTTGTCTGTAGCCGATCGTTTCTTGACCGAGGTTTGTCACCTTATAATAGAAGCGCAAAATGCTTTCGTTAATGGACACAGTCCATTTCATGCGCTGCCTCGGTCGTCCCGCTTGAGTGAGCGCCGGCTGATGTTCCGGCGCAGCACCTTCAGCGAGTGGAGCTCTTGCTGTTGTTTGGCTCGCTTGTGGTTGTTGTTGTTGTTGTTGGGCTGTAGCTGTTTGTGTGACAGGGGCCCGCCTCCTCAACACCCTGCCACCGACGTCCCGCATGCTGTCACGTCCAGCGTCGGCTCCAGACGCGCCCTGGCGATCCCCAGGCAGCGGCCCTAAACATAAACTATTAGTCTCCATTCATTATTAGTCTATTAGTCTCCAACATTATTATTATTATTATTATTATTATTGACTCAAAACCACTCAAAACTGTCAAAACAATTTCTATTATAGTTTAAATGGCCATAAGAAATTTTTTATTTATTATTTACGTGCTTTGTGTGGTAAAATAAGACTTTTCATTTACCTAGATATTTAATTGAAGAAACGTGTTAATTAAGAGATTTTTATTCGTTTTTTCTTAAGTGAGTTAGTTTAATGCAATAATTCTTTTTGAAAAATGTTTGAGGTTATGTTTTGGTGTTTATTTTCTGTTAATGAACTAATTATGTGTTGTTCACAATCCTTTTTGAGTTAACGTACAGTGTTAAATTAAGATATTATGCTGGATAATTTGTTAATAAATTATTTATTAGTTTATATGTTGTTTCAGTTTTGAAAAAGTGAAAATTCTATAATGTCGCATTGAGGATATTGTATTCTATGCATTTTATTAAGTCTTCCATTTGGTTTTACTTTTAAAACAGTTAAATGAAAAATTGCAATACCAACAATGTCCATACGAATAATTATATTATTATTGTGTATTTTTAAAACCATAAAATGAAAAATAATCTAAAAAAAACGACATAAAGACTACGTTTTGATATCACGTTTTTAAAACGTGATATAAATGACGTCAGTTATGGTGGGACATATTCACGTGACTTTCGACGTCGAAAAAACGTGATAAATTGACGTGGTTTGGTGATAATTATGACGTCTTTTTAACATTTTGTAAACGTTATTTGGTTGCCTGGGTCTTTAGTTATTTTTGAGCATTGCAACGTATATTATCAACAAGTTGAAATATCGCACTTGACTGATAACGAAAACGATCGGAATGTTGTTGGCGGCGATCGACAAACGCTGTACCCAACCTACGGCATTTATTGGTGATTCCGGATGCGACCTACTGTGTTTATTAATAATCATGGCCTATGTTTTGTATTGACTACGTGAAGTGGCGGGTCAGTCTGGCTTGA
This sequence comes from Diabrotica virgifera virgifera, assembly GCF_917563875.1. Taxonomy (NCBI): domain Eukaryota; kingdom Metazoa; phylum Arthropoda; class Insecta; order Coleoptera; family Chrysomelidae; genus Diabrotica; species Diabrotica virgifera. Next base: position 50,044,811 of record NC_065446.1, read on the forward strand.
CGCTGTACGTAACCTACGGCATTTATTGGAGACCACAGCCTCACATTGACGGCCGTCTCAATACGCGTTTAGCGCTCATTGTTAATAATTAAAAATAACAGCTTAGTAATAAAATAATGTCAAAAATATCTTCAGGATCTTGTAAGCGTCACTTTCTGACTTTCATAATAATAATTTTTAACAGAGTTATTAAGCCTTGAAAATGGCCATTTTCGCGTTTTTCAAATTTTAAATCGCATATAACTCGACAACAATCAATTTTAGAGAAAAATTACAGGAGACCTTTTTTACTCGGAATGACCCAAATAATCTAAAAAAAATTGTCATAAGTGAAAAAATTTACTTTTGCATTTGTTTAAAAAAAATTGTTTAAGGTACTAGTACACTTTAGAAGACCAAAAATAAGCATTTTTCTAGATTTTTTTCTCAGAACCTATATTAAAAATGAACATAAAACTTTTTACATAGTACCTAATATCTAACTCATAGAGAATAGAAAAAATATATCTTATTTCTTTTATGCACGTACACTAACATTGTAGAGGGCTCCAAAGTTGAGGCCTCGAAAAAAAGTAGTTCCGATGGTGGACAGTTAATCTCAGGATTGGGATCTCTGAAACAAAAAAATCGTACGGCATTTGAAAAAGGAAGGTTTCTTACGTGACAATTTACCACCGTTAGTGAAAAATTCCGCAAAAGAAAGATTTTACGAAAATTTGAAAAAATTTTGTGAAAAAATCGTCCGTTTTTCTTTAGTTTTTCATGGTTAAAAAATACTTATTTTTTGGTTAAATTGTCACGTGAGAAACCTTCCTTTTTCAAATGCAGTATGATTTTTTTGTATCAGATATCCCAATCCAGAGATTAACTGTCCGCCATCATTTTTCGAGGCTTCGACTTTTGCGCCCTCTACAATATTAGCGTACGTGCATAAATGAAAAAAGATATATATTTTTGAACTCTCTAAGAGTTAAGTATTAATATGTAAAAAGTATTATGTTCATTTTTAACCCTACGTTAGGCGCGTCGTTATTGCTGACAAGCTTAGGCGCGTGGTCTACGATTGTAGACCAATAGTTTTTTGTCGTATAATACCGGATTTTGACAAAATTAACAAATTAGTGGTTAATAGCATGTTTATTTATGTTCGCACTTTGATATTAGATCTGATTTGTTCCTTGGCTTTTCTCATTTTGACAGTGGAAAATTAAAAACGAGGTCATGATTTTTTGGGTCTTTATTCGCAAGTAAATGAAAATGGTCACAAAAATAAGCTCAATTTAGTAAAAAACAAATATTTTTTATCTTTGAACTTATAGAATGATCAATAGGGATAAATAATAAAGAATAGAACTAAAAAGTAAAAAAAGAACAAAACTATTAAATGGTCAAAGTGGCACAATTTTAGTCCGTCAAACATTCAGTGCAAATATCCCCAAAATGATCCTTGAGTGCAAATGTGTCACATCTTTGGCATGCCCTTCTTGTTGACATATTGCAAATTCATGCACAAATACAACATCGTCCCACGTAATTTGTTGGAATATTAGGGGAAGGGGGTACGACTTCTTGAACTCCGAGCAGTACGCGAGCTCATCGTCCAAGTTCTCTTAGCAGGGAAGGCATAGTTGATCCATATTCAATTTGCTGTTTAATTAGTTGCCACGCTAAGTTTTCAATGAAGTCGCTTCTTGAAACATTTTCATTTATGTTATTAGCTTTATATACACAGCAGGCTACATATTAGCTTTATATATACAACTAAAATGGAACGCCGCGCTTAGTCGCGTGGTCTACGGTTGTAGACCAGTGCTCTTTGAATAATGGTAAAAAATACTGCAAATAAATCGGCGGCGTTTAGCAAACTGAAGAGTAAGTTGGAAGTATTAGTGACAGCTACTAGCGGGATGGGGGCGTATGTGCAGTTTTATGCAATTGGCGACCACTTAAAGGAGAGTGGTCTACGATTGTAGACCACGCGCCTAACGGAGGGTTAATAAAGGTTCTGAGAAAAAAATTCTTGGAAAAAATGATTATTTTAGCTCTTCCTAAAGTGTACTAGAACCTTGAACAATTTTCCTACCGCGGTACCTCCTGGCACCCTGTGAATTTGTTATAGGCACTGGCGAAGCGTCCATGTAACCACTGTTACCATTGGTAATAGTTCAAAATCTTGCAATAAATATTTTATGACTGTTATGAAATAATTCCATTTATATTTTTCACCAACAGAAATATTTGTTAAAATAGTACCTAATTCAGTAAATAGCCAACTAGACGCACGAAAATATTGGCGATATATGTGAATCCATTGCACGTTATTATATGCCGTTACCAATACTGGCAGTGGTAACGCAGGAGAAACCTCGCTGTCGCTCGGGACTAGCTGGTTTCTGAAAATTTTGAAGGAGCGAGAGACCGCACGCGGGCACGCTGTGTATATCAGTATTGTCACCATTTTGAGGATTGGTAACATTAGTTTAGTACCTATTACAGATTACAGTGTGCGTGCATTTAAACATGCAAGAGTGTTGCTACGTATTGCGTAATTGATCAACTACTTGAAAAGTTATTCTCCTTGAATATTTTTTTATATATAATTTTGAAGAAAAAAATAATATTATTGAAAGTGGAAGAATTAAAATATGAATAAAAAATAGTTTTCAAAATCTATGCTTTTTCCTACTTGTTCATTTTTTATGTTAATTTTATGGTAAAATAATATGTTTAGTTTGTTTATTATTTATTGTTATACCAGTTACATAGACATAATTACATACATATAATTTGGGAATAGTGATTTGTTTAATTTTATCCCAACAGGATTGAAAGCAAAAACTTATATTTGGGAGGTTCAAAATAATTTTTTTTAAATAAGATTTTTTTACATCTGGTTTGGTAACACTTTAGAAAAAGTCACGCGTCGCCACTGGTTATAGGACCTCTTTTTGAGTAAGTTTAGCATACAGTCTGGAATATTTCGATATTCGTGTTTCTGACAATTTTTTACACAATAAAAAAAGTTTTTCTAGTACCATTTTTTGCCGAGATACCTTTTCCAACTTTAAAAATGCATAATTTGTTTATTTATGAACATTAACATTTAAAACTATGTGAGTAAATCTATCAACCCTACTGTTTAACAATTCCTTTTATACATTAACACTTGCGTGCAAAAAAATCAACTCACAAAAAAATTAAGTTATATATTTAGGTAAAATTAAAATTAAAATATTGTGAACATAGACATGTTATTAAATAATGTAAAACGTTATGTAATGAATGCCGGATTACAGACCCGAACCCTGCGTTTGAGCTCATCCCATAGGTGCTCAATACGATTCATATCCGGATTCAATGGAGGTCAGTCCATTGTTGTTGGCCAGGTAATATTTCGTAATCCGCGCTGTGTCACATCGAGAGTTACCATATATTAGCATAGAACCATCGCCTGTATAGCCGGCGAAAGGTATAACATAATCTTGGAAAATATCCGTAATGTACCCATCCACTGTCAAACCCCCTCCGCGACCACTACCGGGCACAAGCACAAGCTCTGTTTTTCCTTCTGAAGAGAAATACCACCCCAAAACATACACGAACCGCCACCATAGCTCACTGTTCAGGCACTGCAGCACTGGGCAAATAGTTCTCCAGGCCTCCGATAGACGCCTCCGTCATTTACATAAATACACGCACATTCATCTCTCATCAGAGAATAAAACTCTGTTCCATTGGCGAAGGTCCCAACTGACGTGTTCTAGGGCAAACTTAAGTCGAGCTTGTTTCTGACGTGAGTTCAATTTGGGCCATGTGTTAGCTCGTCTGGGAGTCAAAATGGCAGTCTTCTCCTAACTGCCCACTGAGTGACGGTGACACCTCGTACATTCCTCAAGGATTGTCGAAGTTCAATTCCTTTCACGCGACGATTCCGCAAGGCACTCAGGACAATGAAGGAATATACAAGGAATTAGAAATAAACAAAGAAATTCTTATGGAAGTAGAAAAAAGAAACTTGGACCTGATTATCCTCTCGGAAACAAAGAAGAAGGGAAACGCCTGTGAAGATCTTAAGAATTATATACACTGCTACACGGGAGTATCAAAAAGTGAAAGAACGAAAGCAGGGATATCAGTAATGACTAACAAACGATGGAAAAACCAAATAAAATCATGGGAAGCAATAAACGAAAGAATAATAAAACTGACCATCTCAATTAGAGGAAGAACGATTACAATTCTAGGCGTATAAACTTCCAATGACGATGCCCAGATAGCAGTAAAAAACAATTTTGAAGGGATATTAAAAGATCAAATAGAACAGGTTCAGAATATGCACGAATTGATTATAGCAGGAGATTTAAATGCCAGAGTAGGCAAACAAGACCATAGCAATGTGGTGGGAAAATATGGAGAAGAGAGAATTAACGACAATGGGATAAGGTTGATTAATCTGTGCGAGGAGTATGAACTTAAAATATACAGCACGTTCTTTGAACATAAGGATATCCATAAATTTACTTGGTACCAACATACACGTAGACTTTCAGAGGGGCTGATTGCGGATCAGACCACTGCTTAGTAATCGGTAAAATTTATGTTCCATTTGCACCGAAACAAAATAACTCCGAAGAAAAAGAACACAAAAGGAATTCATATGATTCAGAAATAGAAAAATATAATATTAACAGCTTACAACATGAAAGTACACAATATCTGTACCGTAACAGACTTGAACAGAAACTAACTCAAGAACAAAGAACAACCGAAGAATATAATCACATAAAAACCTGCATAAAACAAGAAGCACTAGGAAACTTAGAAAACGGAAAGAAACCAGAATGGTGGGATAAAGATATCGAGAAGAAAATAGAGAAGAACAAACAACTTCACCTACAACGTCTACAAAATCAGGACAACATTGAGATTCAACAACAATACAGGGACCGAAATAGTGAAGTAAAAATAGAAGTGATTAAAAGAAAAAACGCAACCTGGATAAAAAAATGTGAATACATAGATCAACAATTAGGAGGAACTAGGAGTTCAGAAGCATGGAAGATAATAAAGAATGTCAGAACATCACAAAAAGATGGGCACACAATTAAGAGTATATCTGATGCCTAGTGGGAACAACATTTTAAGGGACCTAAAATAACCCCAAAACTATAGGGGAATCGCAGTCATCAGCACCATTGGAAGATTATACTCCAGGATATTAAGAAATGAAATAGAACAAGAAATTCAAGGAAAGCAAGCTGGTTTTCGTGCGGGACGTTCAACGGTAGACAATTTCTTCACTTTAAAAATAGCACTAGAAAAAAGAATACAGAGAAATCAGGAAACCCACTTCGCTCTTATCGACCTAGAAAAAGCCTATGGTAGTGTCCCCATAATAGAACTATGGAAGTCAATGAAAGACATCGGTATCGATGGAAAACTCATACAAGCAACTAAAATGTTATATGAGACCACTACACCAGAATCAAAAACGGCAAAAATTTCACTGAGGCATTTAATACTTCAAAAGGCCTCCGACAAGGATGCTGTCTATCTCCCACTCTCTTTAAAATATACCTTGACCAATCCTTACAGAGGTGGACAAAAGCAGTAAAACCGATGGGACTGAAAGTGGGAGACGACTCCCTATTTACATTATACTTTGCGGACGATTAAGTTGTTATAGCCCAAGATCAAGATGACCTAAGCTATCTGATGCGGATGCTAAATGAACATTACCAACGGGCAGGATTAGTAATAAATATGAACAAGTCAGAATACTTCATAGTGCGAAACGAAGACATTGAAAACCTACCATTGGAACAAGGACATATTGTTGGTGTGAACCAATGCAAATATTTGGGAGCTATATTTAACAAACGAGGAAATAGTGAAGCTGAAATACAACATAGGATCAATAAAGGTAGAAGCATCACTAGATCCCTCAATTCAATTTTATGGGACAAAGATATCAGGAAGGAAACAAAGAGAAGAATATATGCAAGTATAATGAAGAGCGCTACAATCTACGGTGCAGAAGTTTGGGACATAAGTGCAAGAAATAAAAAGAAGCTACTTAGTACAGAAATGGACTTTTTGAGGAGAAGATGTCAGGTTTCGAGATTAGAACATGTAATAAATGAAACAATTAGAGAACATATATGGAGGTGAAAAAAACTATAATAGACGATATTGAAAAGAGACTGCTGACATGGTTCGATCACGTTAAAAGAATGAATGAGACTCGCTGGCCGAGGAAAATATTAGAGTGGATCCCACCGGAGAGAAGAAAAAGAGGACGAGCACGGGAAAGCTGGAGGGACAATATTCAGGAGGCAATGGATTCGAGGCAATTATATGAAGATATGTGTTACGATAGAAAAAATTGGAAGCTGGGTATGGAGAGGCGGCGACAGCCGTAGAAATCCATTTATATATATATATATATATATATATATATATATATATATATATATATATATATATATATATATATATATATATATATATATATATATATATATATATATATATATATATATACTGAGGACAATGAATCGATCATCCCTCCCTGTCGTTACACGTCGCCGAACCGAACCTGGTTGTTGACTGTAGCTAAAGGTCTCCTGCGACGCCGACGGTAAGACCTCGAGAGTGCAGACTGCGTCAAAAGTAGGCAACGGGCGACAGTCTTCAGACATAACCCTCTCGTAATTACCTGGGCCGCGTTTACTGGTGAAGTATCAATTTATAAAATATTCACTTAATGCACTTCGAAGTGTACATACACATCAACGTTTGAAACGTGACTTGAGATGATCACCGGCAAATTCATAGAGGTCTACATTGCGTAGAATATGCAAGTTACAATGGTTGTTGTATTATCTATGCCATACAGAAGTAGGCAAATTTTACAACACGTTGCCAATTTGCATAAAACAATTATTTTTTGGAAGCTCTATAATAGATATTTTTTTGCATTAAGCTGGATTTATAGTTTGACGTAGCGTAGACGTAGACGCACTGGAGACGTAACGTGGACGTAACAAACGGACTGTAAATTGATGTCAATTTATAAATCGACGGAGTGGAATTCTTGCGCATGAGTACAAACAGTGGCTTAATTCAACATAGCCTATATATACGAACAAACAAACGTTGAGTTTATTTATTTATACTATTATAATATTTACCCCTTTTGTGTGTTACAATGGATTAGGAAATACACGAAGGTATGATCCTTGGTACCGTGCGATTTTTAACTATTTTGTTTCATTTTCTGGTCTTTAAACTGTATATTGGAGTTATCGTATATGTGTGGATAACCGCGAATTAGCCTAATGAACAACTCATATTTATCTGAAATATTGAAATTACACTATGATATATTTTTAACTTAACATCCATTGTAACAAATAATTAACAAAATTCGAATAGTTGACAAACAACTTTACAAAATGGATAAGGGCGGGATGGTTGACAGAACAAAATTCTTCCTTTTGATTGGCCAGACGCAAGAAACGCACTGTAAAAGATGGAAGTTGGCTAACTCTTCCGTTCCGTTACGTTTCTCTTACGTTCCGTCATGCGTTTACGTTCATTTATAAACAAGAGTACACAAAATTCGATGTTGAACTTTTCCAGAGCGTCTACGTCTACGCTACGTCAAACTATAAATCCAGCTTTACTTGTCTCAATTCAAAGTAAGACAACATAAAATTACTAAGTGTAAACTACAATTCATAGAATGAGTCGATTTTTTTTCTCGCAAGTTTAGTAAGAATTGTTTTAAAAAATAAGGACTTTCGTAGCTATCAAGCTATCGTAGTTTAAGAAGAACAAATTGCTCCATCCATCTTGAGATTTGTTGTGAATAAAAGTTCTCTTTTCCAAAGATATCTTCTCTCCCTCTCTCTAGGTTTACAACCAAGTTTTTACGTTGTTCTAAGAATTCAGTTTTTCACCACTGAGAGATGATTTTCCCATCGGTAAACACTTCCAAGTAAACCACTCACCAAAAGTGTATACAGTAGGAAAAATGAAAGAATACCCATGAACGAACATATAAAACACGCTGTATTTTCCTGTCACCGTGTCAGACAAAAAACTGGCCAGCGCAAGTACATGTAATAATTATTGTTACATGTACTTGCACTGGACAATTTTCTTTGTCACACGGTAACAGGAAAATTCAGCGTGTTTTATATGTTCGTTCATGGGTATTCTTTCATTTTTCCGACTGTATATATCCAAAAACATTTCCACGAGCTAGTTTTATTTCTTCCTGTATATCGCCGGAGCAGAAGTAGGTAGGTATTTGTGTAGGAACAAAAACTGTAGACAACAATATTCCAGAAACAAAAAACACAAAAATGACTTCTACCTTATGTTTCATTTTATTTTAATTTTATCCAATTTCGGAATACAAAAATCTTTTATTAAACATGTTAGTAAAATATATAACTTTATTACAATATACTTTTGGTATTCTAGCTACATTTCAAGTCACAAGGATTTTTTAAAAACGCAAGGTAACAGAGGAACCTATAAAATGTTTTATTGTAGTAACACAGAAGTAAGCAATTTCTCCAATATCAGAAGCGTACAATGTTTATAATAATATCTATTCATCTCTATTGGTTTGGTCATTGACCTGTTACAAATATCCTGGCATGACCTACGTAATATATCATTATTTACTATAATTTAATAAACAAACTACACTTGTTTAAACAATAAATACCAAAGGAGCTTTGTCATACCCACTATGAACGTAAATGTTTATTAAAAATTAAGATTAAATTAAGTATGTAAAAAATCTGTATAGTCGATCTTAACTACAGTCGGAAAAATGAAAGAATACCCATGAACGATCACATCAATCACTGATTTTATATTTGCTGTCTTCTTCTACAACAAACGTTTGTTATTTATATATGTACGGTTAAAACTATATGTGTACGGCCGAAGTAACAAAGAAATCCACAAGAAAAAAGGTTTTCCTGTAGCTGGCTGTATACCATATACATATTACAAAAAACACGTAAAATCCTTTATAAAAGATATATTTATTAAACTTCCCTAAAAATGGCTACATCAGAACTAGTTTTCAATCTGTTTACAGATTATCATCATTGCTGCCAAGATGCTGGCATCTCTCTCTCTCTCTCTCTCTCTCTCTCTCTCTCTCTCTCTCTCTCTCTCTCTCTCTCTCTTGTCTTTCCCCATGACTGAGGATCGTGATTTCTTCCAATATTCCTAACAATGTTTCTCCATTGGTCTCTATCTTCAGCTGCTCTAAGAGCTTCGCAGAATGAGTTTCCAGCTGAATTCTTTATTTGGTCGGACCATCTAGTTGGTGATCGTCCTCTTGATCTTCTCCCCGGAACATTTCCAGAAACAATTAATCTCTCCAAACTGTCGTCACCTCTGCAAACACGTGACCAAAGAATTGCAGTATTCGTTGCAGACATATTGTGGACACCCTTTCTTTAATCTTGAGTTGGTTTAGAATGGAAACGTTTGCCCTATGAGCTGTACAAGGTATGCGCAGCATTCTTCTCCAGCACCACATCTCAAAGGCATCAATTTTTTGGCGCTCGCATGCGCGAAGAGTCCAAGTCTCTGCTCCGTATAGAAATATTGAGAATACAAGGGCATTCACCAGTCTCATCTTGATATTTTGAGATAGATCTGTCTTTCCAAACTTTAGTTAGGTGACTCGTCGCATTTTTTGTCATACCAATACGTCTCCGAACTTCTGCTTCACAGTTACCATCGTTAGTTATACTAGACCCGAGATAAAAAAAGGTGTTTACTATCTATATAGTATTCCTGTAACATGTTAGTCAGTTGAATAGTGTCGAATCTGTCGACTACTATTATTTTTGTCTTAGCTTTATTGATTTTCAGACCAACTTTATTGCTTTCGTACTCATCTCTTCGCAGGAGATCAAACATTTCTTGCTCATTTGCTACTACAACTGTAGTGTCATCAGCAAATCTTAAATTTGAGATTTTCCTACCAGCTACTGTTACTCAGCCGGCCCATCCTTCTAACCATCCTCATGACATGTTCACCATAAATGTTAAATAAGTCAGGTGACAACACGTATCCTTGTCTAATACCTCTCTAGGTCTTGAATTGGTTTGTCGCTATATTGGACTGGTACAGATTTTTAATAAGTGTCACCAGGGGCATTTGTGCGCCCATTTCTATTAAAATTTACCACAGATTTATCCAGCTTACACAATCAAATGCCTTTTGGTAGTCAACGAAGCATATAATCATAGGTACTTGAAATTCACTAGACTTTTCAATGAGTTGTCTCAGGTTCAGGATTTGTTGCCTTGTACCTTTACCCTTTACAAACCACGCTTGTTCCTGAGGTATTTGGTAATGTAGATAGGTTTTTAATCTGTTTTTGATGATGTGTAACAAGATTTTACTAGCATGACTAACATGCTAACCACCAAAATGAAAATAATAGGGTAAAAACCCTTTAAACTTAATCAGTCATGGAGCAGCAGCCAACAAAGTGACCATAGCCATTATGATATCCAACCTCCGATAGGAGAGGGAACTTTAAGAAGAAGAAGTCATGGATACATTGACTGTAATTATTAAATTAAACATGGATGAACAAGATATCACATGTATTATGCCCAGGGTACCATCTGACCCTAAATTGAGTTGTTCACATGTGGAACGGTTTTTGGCAACTCACAAATGAGTGATATCTTGTACATCCATGTTTAATTCAATAATTATAGTTAGTGTTTCCATGACTGATTAAGTTTAAAGGGTTTTTACCCTAATATTTTCATTTTGGTGGCTAGCATGTCAGCATCTCGTCAGCAGATGATCTGTAATCAGATTGAAAACTAGTTCTGCTTGTGACGTAGCCTTTTTTAAGGAATTTTAATAAATAAATAATATTTTAATTAATATTTAATTTAATTTTAATAAATAGGGACCTTTTATAAAGGATTTTACTTGTTTTTTTTTTACAAAGAAATAGCTAACCTATTACCATTACCTGAGTTTTCTATTCACAACACATTCACAAACATTACTCTATGGCTAGAAGGGCTCAATGCAGTAAAAAGTGTACCTATATAACGTGCCTGACAATATTATGCAAATTATAGCAACGGGAAAATTGACTGGCCATACAAAGAGCTAGTTCAATTCCAAAGTTGACTACATTACGATGGATTAATGTTCTTTAGAGCAGGTAAGAAGTTCACTAACTACTATTAAAACAGAAAATTACCTTAGTAAATAGTACAGGAGTACCTGAAGGAGAATTAATCCAATATATTATCGAGGGGTTTGACAATCAAACACTCCAGAGTCGAGCTAGAATGATGCTGCATGAAATTAGAGCTGTTGAGGATCTATTTTTAGGAGAATGCCCAATGTGGTAAAGGAGACTGTCTCACAGATTAATCATATAATACTCCAAGAGTACAGCTAGCATTATCGTCAAAGAAGCTCTACACCAACAGTACAACGTCCTAGAATACGCTGCTTTACCGATAATCAAGATGGACACAAATTAAGTGATTGTACCAGACCAAGCAGAGAACGAGGTTCATGCTTCCAATGTGGAAAGATGGATCACAAACTTACGACTGCCCAGAGTGAGCTCAAACGGATAGTCCAAGAAGTAGGTGTACAACCTTATATGGTAAACATAGAATACTCAGTGAAGGTAGGAAATGATGTATTTAGTTTTAATACTACTGCTTTAATAGACAGTGGATCGCCTATTAGCATTTAAACTTATATTTCCACAAAATTTAATTATACCCACATCATCATCATCCTCATTCCCTTTGCCTTATCCCTATGTGGGGTCGGCTTCCCTAATTGCATTTCTCCACACAATTCTATCTTGGGTCATATCAATGTTAATCCCCTTTACCAACATGTCCGCCTTATCGCCTCCCCCCAGGTCTTATTTGGTCTTCCTCTCCTACTCCTTCCAGGAATCTGCACTTCAGCTATTCTTCGTATTGGGTGATTAACGTCTCGACGTTGAACATGACCAAACCATCTTAACCTATGCTCTCTCATTTTGGCATCAATTGGTGCCACACCTAGACTTCCCCTAATATACTCATTTCTAATTTTATCCTTCTTTGTCACTCCACTCATCCATCTAAGCATTCTCATTTCCGCCACATGCATTCGTTGTTCCTCTTTCTTTTTCACTGCCCAACATTCAGTTCCGTACATCATAGCCGGTCTTATGGCTGTTTTATAGAATTTTCCCTTCAGCTTCATTGGAATTTTTCTGTCACACAACACACCACTCGATTCTTTCCACTTCATCCATCCAGCCCTAATTCTACTGCATGCATCTCCATCTATTTCTCCATTACTCTGTAATACTGATCCCAGGTACTTAAAACTATTGCTTTTTACAATCAGTTCACCATCCAAAGTTACCATTTTATTTGTAGTAACTCACATCTTTAAATGAACATTCCAAATACTCTGTTTTTGTCCTACTAAGTTTTAAACCTTTTTCCTCCAGAGCCTCCACTGTTCCAGTTTTTGTTCTAAGTCTCTTTCACTATTTCCTACTAACACGGCATCATCAGCATACATTAAGCACCATGGAATGTTACCCTGTAGTTTCGCTGTTATCTGGTCCAAAACTAATGAGAATAAATACGGAACAGAGCCTTGGTGCAATCCTACTTTCAAATGAAATTTATCAGTCTCTCCCACACCTGTCCTAACACTAGTCGTTAGTCCCTCATACATATCCCTCACAATCTTTACATATTCACCAGGGACTCCTTTCTTATTGAGTGCCCACCACAGAATCTCTCGAGGAACTCTATCATATGCTTTCTCAAGATCAATGAATACCATATGAGCGTTTGTTTCTTTACTCCTGTATTTTTCCATCAACTGCCTTATAATGAAAATTGCATCTGTTGTTGATCTACCCTGCATAAAGCCAAATTGATTCTCGGATATTTCGGTCTCTTCACGTATCCGTCTGTCAATTACTCTTTCCCATATTTTCATGGTGTGGCTAAGCAGTTTTATAGCCCTGTAGTTTGTACATTGCTGTATATCTCCCTTGTTTTTGTAAACAGGTACCAGTATACTGCTTCTCCATTTGTCTGGCATTTGTCCGACTTCCATAATTCTATTAAATATACCTGCTAGCCACCTTGTTCCTGTCTCTCCCAATGCTCTCCATACTTCCCCAGGAATATCATCTGGTCCTACCGCTTTTCCTTTCTTTATTTTTTGAAGCGCTTGAGCCACTTCCTCGTTGGTTATTTTGGTGACCATTGCTGCTACTGTCTCCGTTGACTCTACAGGCTGTCTGTCAAATTCTTCATTTAATAAGCTGTCAAAGTACTTTCTCCATCTCTTTTTGACATCCCTTTCGTGAACTAGTATTTTATTATTTTCATCTCGGATACATCTAATCTGATTAAAATCTTTTGCTTTCTTTGCTCTCTGTTTGGCTATTTTATATATCTTCGTTTCGCCTTCCCTGGTATCAAGTTGATCGTATAGGTTTGAATACGCTTCTGCTTTGGCTTTTGCTACTGCTACTTTCGCTTCCTTTTTCGCCACCATATAGTTTTGAAGATCTGTGTCGGATCTGGTTTCTTGCCACTTTTTATATAATTTTCTTTTCTCTTTTATTTTTCCTTGTACTTCGTTTGACCACCACCAAGTCTCTTTATCCTCAAACTTTTTTCCTGACCCAAATATTATGGTAAATCGACTTTCGTGTTGTGTCAAGTAATACAATGTCATATGCTGCTAACATAACTTTTACCGAGTCAGTAGAAATTAGCCAAAAATCTATTGCTAATGGTGGGCATGCTGAAATTGAGTTTGTACAGTTTTATGAATAGGATCGTATCCAACTTGGTGTCTATGCATTTTGGATGTATCTTAGTTACGCGTGACGTTGCGACTCTGACAGAAACGGTAGTGACATCTGGTGACTGTCTCAATTAGAAGCAAACAAATTTACCTATTGGGCTGACCAACTATTACTATATAAACAGTGCCAATAGTGTCAAAATTTGATAAATGTCATTAATATCAAAATTTTATAACAGTGGAGTAAACTTGCCTGCGGTTGGACCAATTAAAAACAGGCATTACGGTGCGGTAAATTTGAATTACTCCTCCTGGTTTAAAAACAGACCATAGTAAGTATTTAACATGAAATAAAAATTGAAGTGATATTATTCAAGATTTTGCTAATGCTAAAGCACGAAAAGTATCTTCTTTATAATTAAATGTTGTAGTATGTGCGTTCTGTAATAATTCGTTAATAAATTATTTTTTTAAATAATCACAAAGTTGTTCTTTTTTATTCATCTAGCCAATTCCTTCCTAAAAGTAATATTTACTCTTGTACTCAAACCTGTCAAATTTCCTCAACCAATTTTCAACCTTTCCTCATAGATAAAAAAGTACATTTTTAATTACAGTGGAACCCCGATAAGTCGGCTACCGATAACCCGGAAGTCCGGCTAACCCGGACCGATTTTCATCAGATAAACATTTTGATTTTGAGTACATTTGTATTTTGACAACGATACCCGATTATTAAAAAATAATAAAAACCGTCGAAACGTTAATAAAATTATTTTTCAATTTAATTGTGGCTTATTTCCCATCAAAATAGTTAATTATCAGATAAACATTTCAACAATAAAAATGTATGTAATATAATATTTGAGAGATAATTTGTATTTGTGTAATTTGAACTATACGATAGTAAAAATGACTCATGGCACACGCCGGCAGAAACAACAGGCACCTGTCTGTAGTATTCCTTTACATATTTACATATTTCAAACTGTCTTAGCATTGTTTAAAAAAGACTAAAAGACTATTAAAAAAATTCTTTTTTAAACAATGGTCTTTAGTTTTCACTGTTCTTAAATAACATCACATCATGCAATAAATGACGTCAAAGATAGAATAAATAAAATATGGAAAAAACAATGGAAAAATATTTCAAGCATATCAAAAAATTTATATTTTTCTTTACATCAAGAATTTCCTCCGCCACCTGAATACATATTTAAGTATAACCTGCCAAAGCAAGATATTTCTACTATCGTCAGATTAAAAACTCGACACGGAAAATATGAGGCACATCTGCACAAATTAGGAATAGTTAATTCATCAGTCTGTTTTTGTGATAATGTTTCGATTAGAGATTTGAACCATATTTTCTTTGAATGCAAAATTAACGAGAGGTATATAAATCAATTGTATTACAATTTACGACAAACACAAGTTAATTTTCCAATTAGAGTAGAATATCTACTAAGTTGTCATAAAATGGAAATATTTAAATTACTCATAAACTACTTGAAAGAAACAAATATAGTCATTTGAGTCAGATAGGTGGGAATATAACAAAACTAATAAATTGAGGTAAAAATAAAATAAAAATCTGTGGTTAACGGACCCGCATCCAAGCCATTTTTTCACACACACATACACATACACACACACACACACACACACACACACACACACACACAACATCACATCGTTCCGATTGTGGTGACTGTATTGTGTGTAGTACAGTCTTGTATTGTTCGCTTCCGTTTGCTTACGTTTGTGTTTGCGTGTTTTTAGTAATTTAGATGTGTAGGTACTGTGCATATTATATTTCATGTTATTTCAATTCTAACGAAGTTTATCTGTAAGTATACCGTATTTTATTAATTTTTACCATATTCTCCAGCTAACCCGGATTTTCGATAACCCGGATCGGCCGCGGTCCCGATTAATCTGAGTTATCGAGGTTCCACTGTAAATATTTTTAACAGATTTGGGTAGGTTGTTCCGACGCCGTGAATACCTATTGACTCCCGACATCATTTAATATTGCACTATTTGCATCTGGTTTTTTGTTTACATTATAAGCGTACCTAATACCCTATGTACTAGTACTAGATAGGTACCTATTCGACTATTCCATTTTGACTGCGTTTCTACCAAAGGACGCCAGGGCATCGATTGTATACGGGCGCTACATGGGCTAGAGCCGCCTCTGACCATGACACTCTCCTTCTTCCTATACTCCTTCCGCCTCTTATTTTTCCCTGTATTATCAGTCTTAGCATTCCAGGAGCTTGGAAGAGTCAGGGCGAACTCGCAAAATGATCGTTTCAAAAACAGTATTATCTTCCTCACATGCTTTTAAAGAATGCGTCTGTATATTATAACAGCATGTTTCGCCCTTCATACTCCTAAAATTCTGTAAGAAATAATATACCAATCCATTTATGTCCGAAACTGAACTGCATAATCCTCTAGAATAGCAAGGGCGAACCCACAGGCTTCCATTGCGTTTCCGTCAAGGTTAGCCCCTTCTCCTTTGTAACCCGCCGGTGTTTCTGTAGCTGTAGTTGTTCGCCCTTACTATTCTAACAACTTTAACTCAGTTTTCCCGAAACATGGTTGTTGCAGTTCGCCCTTACTCTTCCAAGCTCCTGATATATAAAAAAGTGGAGATTAACGATTATGTAGCGAGACCTTTACGATAGCTTATCGAGACCTGAATAAAAATTACACACAATTGTAACTATCCTACAACTTTGATAGATGATCAGTTAGATAGATTAAAGAACAAAAAAATGTACACTTTATATTTAAAAAATTGATTCTTCGATGTAAAAATGGCAGATTCCAGTGTCAAATATACTTTTTTTGTGACCTCATTAGGTGAGTATGACTTTCTGAGAATGCCCTTTGGCTTGACTGATTCACCCAGAGGTTTTAGCACAGTATATAGAGGTTCCACAGTAAAACCACTCCTCTGTCGGCGCTTTGATCTCAAGAAGTAATACCGGCAGTACGCAATTGGTAATCCACCAGTGGTGGATGCGGGTTTTCCCTGTTAAAATCCGTACGTTTCTATGCCACTAGCAATGCAGAGTGGGGCAAAAGCGACTAAGAACATTGCGCGGTCGCCATGCGCGACTACAGATTTTACTTCCAATTTTTCGGAGAGTGGTTCTACTGTCCCTCTTTATACTGTGGTTTTAGTAAATTTGTTCATAGTATCTTTTCTGATTTGATTAGTGAAAATAAATTTTTGGTATATCAAGACGATTTACTAATAGGTACTCAAATAACAGTCTTAATAATAAAATTATACCCGTTCTAATATTGGAGATATTGAATGATTTTGAACGATCGTTAACTTATACGAGGTTTGTCTTTTCAGTTTTGCATATAGCCGCTTAGAGGGCACCACCAATAAAACCTTCCGACACAAACGTAACCTCAAACTTTTGTCGACTTAAATCCAGAATTTCATTGCGATACAAGTGGTGTAGATAAGTGAATTTTTGAAATTAGCATGTCGGTCGAAAAATGGATCTTAGCCGAGAACAATTTATACAATTTTCGGAGAGGATTATTCCAACAGCAATATCTCGATGAAATGGTTCCTGTGTTTGGGAATGAAGCATCATAAATATTTTTTACAATTTTCGGAGAGGATTATCCAAACAGCAATGTCTCGATGAAATTGTTTCTGTATTTGGGAATAAAGCGTCACATGAGTCAACTATTTCCCGCTGGTATTGCGAATTTCAAAGTGGTCGCTCCAGTTTCAGCGGCGAATCCAGACCAGGTCCACCCTAAACAGTAGTCAACAGCAAAACATTGATGCGGTATGTCAGCTAATTAAGGATGACCGCCGTGTAAGATACCGGGAGATGAGAGGCATCTTTGGGCATTTTAAAGACCTCGATCCAAAAGATCCTACATGAAGAACTGGGTGTCACGAAGTTAGTTTCCCGTTGAATCCCTCATCTGCTCATAAAAGATCAAAAAGCAGTTCGCGTCAATTGGTGTCGCAAAACATTGAAATGGTTCAACAAAGGAAGCTCAAAA
Source organism: Diabrotica virgifera virgifera (assembly GCF_917563875.1). Classification (NCBI taxonomy): domain Eukaryota; kingdom Metazoa; phylum Arthropoda; class Insecta; order Coleoptera; family Chrysomelidae; genus Diabrotica; species Diabrotica virgifera. The sequence goes on from NC_065446.1 coordinate 50,062,734, forward strand.
AACGTTTATAGTGTTGTTAGTGGCGATGAATCTTGGATTTACTGCTACGAACCGGAAAATAAATGCCTCTCCGCGGCGTGGGTGTTTCCGATGAGGAAAAATCATCAAAAGTGATCCGTTCTCGAAGTGTGTCAAAGAAAATAGTTGCAACTTTTGTGTTAAAATCTGGTCATGTGGCAACACTTACTGCTTTAGAAGATCGAAGAGCGGTTGCTTCTGATTGGTGTATAATCATTTGTTTACCAGAAGTTATCGCAAAACTAGGACAAAGCAAAACACAACGGAGAATCATCCTACATCAGGACAATGCACGTGCTCACAATGCCCAAAGGACAATAGAGTTTTTGGAGCTTCAAAACATCGAATTGTTAAACCATCCACCCTACAGACCAGATCTAAGTCCCAACGACTTCTTCACGTTCCTAAAGATCAAGAATTCAATGCGTGGTTGGCGATTCCAGTCGCCAGAAGCCATCGATGCCTTAACAGCAATTTTGCAGGTGTCAACTGAAGACTGGAATAAATTGTTTTACCAATTATTGGTTTGAACGTATGCAAAAGAATATCGATCTTGGTGGGACATATTTTGAAAAGCAATAAAGTACTTTAAGTCTAAATATTTTTTGTCTTTATGGCTATATGCAAAACTAAAAAGATAACCGTCGTATGGTTAATATTTCTGGATCCTATGAATATAAATCCCGGATTTTAACCTCCTATACACCGATATATATTTTCCAGCCGAGCTAGTTCTAGGAATAATAAATTTTTCACAAAAAACCGTTTTACTTTTTGCAGCAGCACTTAAAGAATAGTAACCTAAATTAACTAAAAATGTCAAGACAAACGTAAAACAGTTATGAGTATCTTCCTTATATATTTCCGAAGACCAAAATCCTTGAGAACAGACTTTTTTTAGAACGTTATCCCAGTGGTCTCGCCAGGGTCCAGGAACTTGTTCTAGCAGTAAACATTGGCTCCATTGATTACTTTTGTGACATCTTAGACCATGTCTGTCGAATTCTACAATTTTGCCATCTGACGTAGTAACTCCTATGTGCAGATCTTTTGAATTATGGTAATCGCTAAAAATAAAGTTATATTTTAATTTTTGATAAACTAAGCTTTCCAGGATAGCATGTTCTAAGTATAAATAGAAGATAACAGTTATCATGGAGATAACAAGGAGAACTGAAGAACAAACATGTTCTGGGGAGGAAATATCGAACATGTTTGCTGATTATTTTTCAACAATATACTCACATCTTCTTCTTCTTTAAGTACCGTGCCCAAATTTTTAGGCGTGGGTAGCTTCCATAACAATTTGCCGATATCGTTCTCGATCTTGTGCGGCATGTAACAATTGATCTGCTGATAAGCCAGTCCATTGACGAAGGTTTCAAGGCATGAATATTTCTTTCGACCAATTCCTCTTTTTCCGTCGATCTTTCCATTGAGTATTAACTGCAGCATCCTGTATCTGCTACCTATCATTATATGCCCCAGATATTCAAGTTTTCTCTTTTTTATCATCTTCATTAAGTCACCTTCGCCTTGACCTACTCTGTTTAAGACTTCTCTGTTTGAAATGCGTTGAACCCAAGATATTCTGAGCATTCTACGATACGACCACGTCTCAAAGGCTTCTAATTTGTTCATCATGTTAACCTTCATGATCCAGGTTTCACATCCATATAGTAAAACAGGATACACATAACATTTTAGGAACTTACAGGATACTCACATAATAATGTTAATGTTCCCACTCATGAACTATACACATCCAATAACCATATTCCACAGCTTAATATTAAAATATTAGATATATTTAGTAAACTCTTCTTTAGATGTTAACAAAGGGCCTGGACCAGATTGGGCTACCTACTTTATTCTTAAAAAAAATGCTACTTAACCCAACTAAACGTTTGACTAAAACTATTGACTTTTTCCGGTCCCAGAAATGCTATTGTTTTTGACTATAATATTGGTTAATATACTCTTAAAAGAACTTCTCTTTTTAAAGACTTGGGGGTGATCCTTGATACAAACTTACAGCTTTCTCATCATAAAGATAATACTATTTGTAAGGCTTTTCAGATATTACAGCTTTAAAAACCCTCTACAATGCCTTGGTCCGTCCCCATCTTGAGTATGCCTCCTGTGTATGGTCTCCTTTCTATTGAGTACATATTAAGGCTCTTCAGTTAGCTGAACATAAATTTTTAAAACAAATTGCATATAAAATTAATATCTTGGGCAACTACAATTATGCAGATATTAATAATCTAAATATGGCACCAATCACTAGCCGTCATAAGAGAAGGGATCTCATGACTTTTATAATATCCTACGTGGAAAAACTGGAACTACAGAGCTTCTTAAAAAAAATGAATATTCATGTCCCACTAAGAACAACTAGACCTACAGTTAGTTTCCATTATCCAATCCACCGTACTAACTATGGTCTTAACAACTTTCTTACTAGAACTTCCAGACTAGCAAACCAGCACCTTAACATTAACCTTTTTCAATCTTATAGCAAATATTCCCGAGTCCGGTTTTAGTCAATAGTCCAGAGAAATAAGATTTTTCTCGTGACACATCCCCCTCCAGGCCGAAACCAAATTTTTTGAGTAGTATGGAAATCTATATTAATAACCTTTATGTTTCCTGCAGCCGATTTTGATGATATACATAGTTATAAACAAATGAAGATCAAAAAACGGTAAATTTTCGCTTTTTTCGTCTATAACCAAAAAGTTAAGCATTTTAAACAAATTTGAGAGTAAGAAACTCATAAATCGTCTAAAAAATTTCAATATGGCGTTCGCTGAATATGTCTATCCTTATTGGTTGCTTAGAAAATTGCAAAATAAATCATAAATTTTGAGTTTTTATAAATATTCATAACTTATGTACAAATTAACTTAGAACCTTCTTATTACACAAATTGCTGAGACTTGTGGTGCTTAAATTATATTTTAAATTTCAAAGCAATTGGTCAAATAGTTTAAAAGTTATTTAATTTGTTTATCCCAAATTCATTTTTTTTTGCAACACTTTAAGAAAATTATGAGGTTACAGTAAGACTTCGGACAGTTTATGGAAGAAGAAAATTTATACTATTGACTTAATTAAAAAAAAATGACAAAAAGTAATTTTAAACAGTGTAAAATTATTTTGCCAAAACACGTCGATTTTTTGCTTACTTATAAACAATTAGAATAACTTTTTAACCGTTACCCGTAGAAAAATTATTTTTTCAGATTTGGAAAGACTGAATTTTTATACACATTTAGAAAGAAAAATAATTGTCCTAGTACAATTAGGGACGAAGTTGGCCCCCCGTTTTTTTAATTCACATGTTTTTGAAAAATAATTTTGCAGTATTTAGAATTATTTTTTGTTATTTTTTTTTAATTAAATTAATAGTATAAATCTTCTTCTTTCATAAACTATCCAAAGTATTAGTGTAACTTCACAAATTTCTGACTTCTAGTGTCCAAAAAAAAAATTAATTTGGGATAAACAAATTAAATAACTTTTAAACTATTTGACCAATTGCTTTGAAATTTAAAATATAATTTAAGCACCACAAGTCTCAGCAATTCGTGTAATAAGAACGTTCTAAGTTAATTTTTACATAAGTTATGAATATTTATGAAATAGAGTACATGGCAAGGAAATTACAAGAAGAATATAGAAAGTGGGGACTAGAAATTAATACAGAAAAAACAAAATACCTGCCAATAGGTACCGAACTATCGAACATCACATTAGAAAATAATGAAATCATCATGCCCTACGACCATTACACATATCTAGGAATCGTTTTTGACACAACGGGGAAAGATGATGAAGAAATAAAGAGAAGAATAACACAATCCAGAAAAACAATAGGTTGTCTAAACAGCGTACTGTGGAATCATGAAATAGGAAAAAGAAGAAAACACAATATCTACGAATCTCTTATTAAAAGCAGTCTATTGTACGGAGCAGAAACTTGGCGGATAACCGAAAACAACAGAAGAAAACTGGAGGCAGTAGAAATGGACGCTTTTAGAAGATCAGTAGGAGTGTCACGCAGAGAGAGAATACGTAGTGATGAGATAAGACAGCGAATGGGGGTTGACGGCTCTCTAACAACAGACATAGAAAGAAAACAGCTGATATGGTACGGACACGTCCAGAGAATGGATAACTCAAGACTTCCTAAAATAATTATGCAATGGGTACCACCAAACCGCAGAAAGAGAGGAAGACCCAAGAAATCTTGGAGAGAGGGAGTGACGAAGGCGATGAGCGCAAGAGATCTTATAGAGGGCCAATGGGATGATAGAGTGTCATGGAAATTAGGCATCGGACAACGTCGCAAAACGTTTTAAAACCGATTGATATATATGTATTTTGCAATTTTCTAAGCAACCAATAAGGATAGACATATTCAGCGAACGCCATATTGAAGTTTTTTATATGATATATGAGTTTCTCACTCTCAAATTTGTTTAAAATACTTAACTTTTTGGTTATACACGAAAAAAGCGAAAATTTACGGTTTTTGATCTTCATTTGTTTATAACTATGTATATCATCAAAATCGGCTGCAGGAAACATATAGGTTATTATTAGAGATGTCCCTACTACTCAAAAAATTTGGTTTCGGCCTGGAGGGAGATGTGTCACCAACATGATATTTTTTTCCTTATCTCTCTGAACTACAACGTTAATTAAGTAAGGCTAGGTTTATAGTTTATAGTAAAGCAGCGAGGATAGCGTAGCGGTTTACCTAGAGATTCACCTCTACGTGAACAAACGCGCCGGAAGTATTGCACCCGTTTATCTATCTATCAAAAAGACAGTTAAACGCAACAGAGAACCTGATGCTCCCAAAAGTTCTAATCTATGCTGTAACACGCTCAGCAGTTCTTAAACTACAGTTGAGTCCGGGAGTCTACCCGTGCGTCATTATTTAAAGCATACGAAATAAGTCGGAAATTTACTGAACGCAACGGCAAATGGATATTATTCCGATCACGGGTGATTATAAAATTTGACGTTATCAAATAAATAGAATGTCAAATTTAAGTTTTCCTTTAAAATTTTGGTGCATTATTACAGCTACATTTGAAGTAGCTTAATAAATTATTTTATCATCACTTCAGTTGCAATGGGTGGGAAAACCTCTCGATACGAATCAGTTAAAATATGGAGAACAGTGCCTACGTTCCTTCCGATGAAGGCTCCAATAAGAGCCGAAAATCGCGATTCAAGGGACTGGACTGCACTCCGTATTCTAATTGAAAAGTAAGATTGTTTTGCCTTCGCATTGCAACTGAATAAAAATGGTATACATTTTTATTTTATAGTCGTATTACTCCGTAGACTAACTAGGTGCATTTTTCCGTTGGAACTTTACCAGCTGCAGACGGGGGATGTGAATTGCATAGTGTAGAATTCCTTCCCTCTCGTCTTCACTGCAGCATCCATTTGACTTGCAAATTGTGGAAGTCTTGGAGGTGTCACCAGGAAAGTGTACCAATAAGTTTTCAATTTAAAAATCTTTTAGTAATATTTTTAATATTTTCAGTATTAATAATTTACTATTAGGATTGAAAACTACTTCGTCTTTCAATGCCAGATGGCGCTAGCCACCTACTATCATCACTTCAGTTGCAATGGGTGGGAAAACCTCTCGATACGAATCAGTTAAAATATGGAGAACAGTGCCTACGTTCCTTCCGATGAAGGCTCCAATAAGAGCCGAAAATCGCGATTCAAGGGACTGGACTGCACTCCGTATTCTAATTGAAAAGTAAGATTGTTTTGCCTTCGCATTGCAACTGAATAAAAATGGTATACATTTTTATTTTATAGTCGTATTACTCCGTAGAGTAACTAGGTGCATTTTTCCGTTGGAACTTTACCAGCTGCAGACGGGGGATGTGAATTGCATAGTGTAGAATTCCTTCCCTCTCGTCTTCACTGCAGCATCCATTTGACTTGCAAATTGTGGAAGTCTTGGAGGTGTCACCAGGAAAGTGTACCAATAAGTTTTCAATTTAAAAATCTTTTAGTAATATTTTTAATATTTTCAATATTAATAATTTACTATTAGGATTGAAAACTACTTCGTCTTTCAATGCCAGATGGCGCTAGCCACCTACTATCATCACTTCAGTTGCAATGGGTGGGAAAACCTCTCGATACGAATCAGTTAAAATATGGAGAACAGTGCCTACGTTCCTTCCGATGAAGGCTCCAATAAGAGCCGAAAATCGCGATTCAAGGGACTGGACTGCACTCCGTATTCTAATTGAAAAGTAAGATTGTTTTGCCTTCGCATTGCAACTGAATAAAAATGGTATACATTTTTATTGTATAGTCGTATTACTCCGTAGAGTAACTAGGTGCATTTTTCCGTTGGAACTTTACCAGCTGCAGACGGGTGATGTGAATTGCATAGTGTAGAATTCCCTCCCCTTCTCGTCTTCACTGCAGCATCCATTTAACTTGCAAATTGTGGAAGTCTTGGAGGTGTCACCAGGAAAGTGTACCAATAAGTTTTCAATTTAAAAATCTTTTAGTAATATTTTTAATATTTTCAATATTAATAATTTACTATTAGGATTGAAAACTACTTCGTATTTTATTATCATTGATTAATAAATAAATAAACAATTTATAAAAAAATTCAATAACATATTTTCTTTTTGATATTTTATTCACTTTGGCGGAACCTTAAACACAAGCATTCAACTGTGTCAAAAATGAGGTTAGCTTTGTACGTCGTCAAAATTTATCTTAAAATAACATAAACTTATCACAAAATTTCTAACTCCAATATAAAATTAGTTGTGAAAACAACTGTTTGTATACTATAAAAAACTTCAAAATGCAAAAACTCGACAGAATAACAGCAAAAAATTCAACAAACTGACAGCCACAAAAGTAAACAAACCAAAACGTCAGAAATTGTACTTAAAATATGTGAAGACATCCCCAATCGTCTTTCTTTGTACCTATCTCTTTTCAATACACTGAGTCTTAATTGTTCATAAAAATAACATGTGTTTTTACTTAAATAACAGGCGGCAGCTGGTTTGTCATTAATTTCATGCGTGCAAGAGAATGATGCTAAATAAAAAGTATGTGTTTTATCTCACCAGGTATTAATGACGTACGGGTAAAGACTCGCGGACTCAACTGTATACTACGTCCGTCCCAAGCTAAGCTCAGGTGCCAGTTTCAGACGTTGATACGGACGTATCACGCTTTAGAGTTGAGGTTGGTATCAAATTTAAACCTTCGTCATTCTAGAGTTAATCGGTAAGCTTAGTCATAATATATTATATCCTATATACTTACTTTAGAAAATCTCCTGTTGTAGGTTTAATAACTACTGAGCAAGGGTACTGAGATGCTTTTATAAACGGATAAGGAACCCTATAATCGAAAAAAAAAATGTTAATTTAAACTACAACTAATAGCTGAAAATCAAAAATATTTCAACGTAGTTTACTGCGCGTTCGCTTTATCTTTGGAAACCATTTTGGCATCTTTTGTGGGGTTCCCAAAATTGACATTCTCAGCAAAATTCAGCTTGTTTCTCTCGTTTTTAAAAATCAAATATCTGACGACTGGACTATAAGAATCTCACTGACAATTACTTTTCTGTCCATACATTTACACATATATTTTTCTTTTATGAAACACCCTGCTTGAGAACAGTTTTTTTCTAATTCTAAAATATATCCAGTATCATTTTAGTTGATAAATCAGAGTCATCCATGTATTCTGCGTATTAACTCTTGGATTGGCCCAAATGTACATTAAAATCATCTCCTATTACGACTCTCTCCTCTGAGGAAATATCTTTAAGTACTCTCCTAACTATCCATGATAAAGCCTATACTGACGTATGCGGCCATCGTGTGGTGGCCCTGAGCTAGACTGTCTTCAGTTAAGGTCCAGTTGGCTCACCTACAGCGGTTGGCATGTGTTGGCATCTCAGGAGCCATGAGGACCACTCTCAAAGCAGCTCTTGAGGTTCTGCTGGATTTACCTCCTCTACATCTTATTGTAGAGCACGAAGCCATGATCGCGTTGAGGCGGCCTATCGTCTCAACTGCTCTGGATACTGGTTGAAAATAAATGGGCGGATTGCCCATTGTGACATTTGGAGACAGACTATTGAGTGTTGTCCTGTGTTTCTATGGTACAGGACAGCATGACCTCTCAATTTGAGTTTTCATTCTCCTTCTTGGGTCGATGAAACGAGAACCCACACTAATCTGTCGGAGTGAGCTCACCTGGTTCACAGATGGGTCCAGAATGGACAAGCGGGCAGGTACTAGAGTGTATAGTGGTGGAGTCTGATTTGAGTCTAGCCAGGCTCTCGGTTCTCATGCATCAGTCTTTCAGGCCGAGATCTTTGCGCCCTTTGGGCCGGATAGCTTAGGCGGTAGATGTCGGACTTCGCCGCAGGGAGGCCGGGATTCGATTCCAGCCGGCCAGCTCCGGCGAGAACATCTAGACATTTTTAAAAATGTCTATAGGCCCCAGGTCGACTCAGCCTGAATAAAACGAGTAGCTTGGGTAAAACCAGGGGTAATAATAGGCCGTTACCTTACTTGTATACCGTAGGCCCTAGAGATAGCAGACTACCCTGCTATAATCTCAAAGCCGCGTTAGCGGTATAAAATGGGAGACTATTATTATTATCTTTGCGTCCTGGTATGTGCTCAAGAGATAATACAGGCCTTGCTCAAGCAGGACAATCTCTATCTGCTCTGACAGCCAGGTAGCGCTAAGGGCTTTGGAAGGGCCCAATGTCAGCTCTAAGCTGATTCTTGAGTGCAAGAGAGCACTGGATGATGTTGCTGCTCTGGCCAACAGGGCTAGCTTAGTATGGGTACCGGGACACAGGTGTTAAGGGAAACGAAAGGGCTGACGCCCTGGCAAGACGGGGCTTATCCACTCTGTCTGTGGGACCCGAACCTGTGATTGGGGTGCCCTTCAGTACTGCTCGGGGTAATCTCAAAGAGCGTCTTCTGCAGAGGTTCCAGGACTTCTGTGCTAGATGTTAAAGTTTGAGCTAGGCTAGTCTCCACATAGCGGGGCCATCCAAAAATCTCACAGACCAACTTCTTCTTCTAAACCGTAGAAGATGCTCCTTGGTGGCAGTATAGTCACTGCCTGGATTGGCAGATAGCCCAGAGTGCCTTCTATGTGATGAGGAGGAAAAAACCTCCTCACATGTCCTCTGGAAGTGCCCGGCATTGGCCTATCAGAGGTGGCAGACCTGAGATCGGCCTTTATGAAGCCAAGCCAGGTAAGGGAGTTACCTTTGAAAAAACATGGCTTTCTGTGAGACCATAAGGTTGCTGAACGATTAGACGTTAGGGGCAGCATCGGCAGGAGGAGCTTAGATTTGTAGCCCCTTCTGATTCTGACAGACATGGGAGCCCGGTGTAACCTGGGCCCCAGAAGAAACGCCGAATGGCCGAATGGTACCGACCTGGTCGGTACAATGGGGGTGATACAATGGACCCTTAGGAGGTCTAAGTGTATGAAGTGCTCACAAGTGGGTCCTGTCTCGATGTACCATACCATACCTTAGCCTACTCTCCTAATTAATCGAAAAAGCTTTTATTTCGTGCGTCCTCGTCCCGATTATCATAATATTATGTATAGAAACGTAGAGAAAATAGCATCATTCCAAATAAATGTCTGTATTAATGCTAATTATCATACCTGAATGGCAAGAGTGAAAAATTCGCGGTTTCCAAATCTTCTTGGCACGCTGGGCAAGCTTCTGGCAGAGTAAAACAAAAAATTTTTGGACCGCAGTGCTGAAAACATATTATACCTGGATCCATATTCAATCTGTAAAAAATAGAGTATGTATTAAATATCTGTCACAATCATTATTTTGGTTTTGAATTTTGGCAATAAAACGTACGATTAATAATTAAATATTAATTTTTAATTCTTCACCGGCTTTATTACAATCTGATTTACAAAACGAAACCACAAATATTGACGGATAATGTTGTGCTCAACTTTGAAATAAGATGCGAAACGAAATTAAAATACCCCAGATAACCACAAAAGATCAACTGGTGGATGTTGAAAGATGAAAAATAATACGAAACGGTGCCCCACGTTAAGATAGGCAAATTGCCCTCACTCCCAGACTTCAATTTTTTTAAATTTTTTACGTCCTATGTGATTAAAAAAGTCAGCTAACCCTCCATAACCCTTACCCCTTCCCTCAACACCAAACATGTATTTTTTTCGTTTTTACTTTTTTTAGGGGGGGATGCAATCAATTTAAAAATTTCAAAAAATTCACATGCATAATTGGGGCATTTACAAAACTTGTCTATTTTTTATAGACCAGTAGGTTGAGTGTACCTAACCTTAAAATGCATTTTTATTTATTATTTTTTAAAGCGTATAATTTTTTTAGAGATATGTAGCTGCAAGTTTATTTTTTTTATTTTGTGTCTTTTATCAAAAACTATCAAAACCTTAAAAAATTAGTTTTTAGGATTCTCCCCATTTTATAGACTTCAAAATCGGTCAAATTAATTTTTCCTTTCTATGTGATAAAAATAAGACTCACCCTCCACGCCCCCCTCGATATATCAAACAATAATAATATTGTGCATATGTACATATAAATATGTAGTTTTCTGAAACAACAACTTCCTATATAGTACGGGATCCGAATATAGGTCGATCTGCGCCCATCTGCTTTTTTTGTATTAAATTTCATACATAGACAAATACGACTTGCATAGGTTGCCTATCAAAATCGTGTTATAGCTATCCTTAAGTGGGGAGGCGTAGGGGTTGAAATCAATATTTCAAGCACATTATTTTTTTGAAAGTATGGTAGAATTATTTAATTTTTAAATTAAATAAGCATATTTATTCACTATAATTCATAAATTATTCAAGAAAAAATTCAAGGAAAAATATTGAAAAATAAGCCAACAGTGGCAAATTTTTATAGACAGCTCAAAAAACAATGAATTTTGCGGTGGACATCAGAACTCATCATTGGATCATGGTAAACAAAAAATTCAAAAAGATTTTATTAGCTTATGAGTTTCTCGAGGTAACGCTGTCGACTTTTTAGCTTTATCGACTTTTGATTTTTTGATATCGCTCAGAAGTCAAAACAACGAATTTTTTGCAAAAAAGGGTGACAATCAACATATTTATTATTGTTAAACAAAAAATAAGCATAAAACAAAAAATATCTCGACAGCGTTAGCTCAAGGAATGTCTAAAGAAAATACACACTCCGGCAAAATTAGCCGAACACCTTAAAAATGGGACATGTTTGATGTCTTGAATTTCCTAAACCACTGGTCCGATTTGAGTGATTCTTTTAGTATGTTATAGCCTTATTATTTAAAAATATCGTTGTAATAATATTGTTGCTAAACAGGTAAATATCATTTTATACCGGGTGTACCAATCATACTGTGTTTTTTTCTAAAGTTTGGAACACCCTGTGGAATACTCTAGCATATGTAAACTATTAGAATTAAAACTCAATTGTAGAGTTAGGCTTTCTTAACATTTTCCTTTTCGATTCATTTATTATGTGGGATAATAAAAAGTTATATGCGTTAACAACTATCCATGTTTTTCATCAATAAATCCTCATAGTAGGGAAGGATAGTATACTAAATTTGCAGTTACTCAAGCGTTATGGGGACCTATTGGATTGTGAAGAGTGTGCTTAAATCAGAAAAAGAATAAGTTAAGTTTTCCATAAAGTGGGGGCTTTTCATTTTTTAATTTAATTTTCCATTTGAAACCATCATTTTTCTCCAATTATAGCGCTATCTATCCATAATTCGAAAAAATGTGTCGAACAAAAGTTGCTTATTTTTACGTAAAGAATACAAATCTGCAATAAAAATTGGGGGCTCCTATTTAAGATTTTAAATTAAATCCCCCACCCCACCTCCGTGGGGGCTCGTGACACCCACGGAGAGGGGTGGAGGTAAATTAAAAATTTTAAATACGAACCCTGCGATATTTCGCGAAATGAACATCAGATCGTAAAACTGCAAAATACACATATTCAATATTTTTCAAAAATCTACCGAATGGCACTAAACACGACTCCCTACCGAGGTGGGGTGGGGGTTACTTTAAAATCTTAAATAGGAGCCCCCAATTTTTATTGAAGATTTGGATCCTTGGCGTAAAAATATGCAACTTTTATTCACAACATTTTTCCAATTATGGATAGAGGCGCTATAATCGGAAAAAACGATTGGTGGAAATGGAAAATTAAATTAAAAAATGGAGAGTCCCACACTTTATGGAAAAGTTAACTTAACTTTTTTTGGTTTTAGCTCCCACTTTTCACAATCCAATATGTCCCCATAATGCTCGAGTAACTACAAATTTAGCATAATTTCCTCTCCTACTATGAGAATTTATTGATAAAAAGCATGGCTAGTTGTTAAAGCACATAACTTTTTTATTTTCCAACATAAGCAAATGAATCAAAAAAGAAAATGTTAAGAAAGCCTAAGGGCCGGTTGTTCGAACGCTAATCAAAAATGATCATTATCAAATATTTAATTACTGTCACCAACTGTCAATGTCAACTTTGTTTGGGTTGCTGAAAACATAATTATGGATTACAATTATGAAATTAGTTAATCAATTATGTTAATAATTGTTATGTTAATTGATTAACTAATCTCATAATTATAATCAATTATGTTTTCAGCAATCCACTCAAAGTTTACATTGACAGTTGGTGACAGTAATCAAATATTTGATAGTGATCATTGTTGATTAGCGTTCGAACAACCGGCCCTTAGTCTACAATCGAGTTTTAATTTTAATATTTTATATATGCTAGAATATTCCACAGGGTGTTCCGAACTTTAAGAAAAAAACACAATATTATTGTAACACCCGGTATAAGATGACATTTACCTGTCTAGCAACAATATTATTTCACCAATATTCTTAACTAATAAGGCTATAACATACTAAAAGAATCACTCAAATCGGACAACAGGTTTAGGAAATTCGCGACATCAAACATGTCCCATTTTTAATAGTGCAGTCACTGAAGGTGGATATGAGCTATTACCTCCGATTTCGTTGAACCTTCATCGATTTGCATGAAAATTGGTGAGTGCTTAGAGGATATTTCAAGGAACAAAGGTGACATGGTGCCAACTTGAGCTTTTACCCTGGGGGTGGATGCCACCCCTCCTCGCGGGTGAAAATTATTATCTCCACTATAAGGTGTTCGGCTAATTTTGCCGGTGTGTGTATACACAAAATTACAGGTGGGTCGGTCAAGTAGTTTTTGAGTTACAATGTCTACAGCCTTTGAAAAAAACAGTTTTTAGGAAAACGCGTTTAAGAGTATTGTCAACTTTTATTTTCAATTTCTTTTTTGTCTGTCAAATCGTAAAGTATTGCGCACCGGAATATGTTTTTGAATCGAGGAGTAATTTACAAAAGCGAATGAAGACAGCTGTTGACCGTTTCTCACTACGTTCAAGCGCGCTGGCGCGAACTTGCTGCAAAGCGACCCGAAGGTATGGAGGTAGGGAGATACTGTTGAATATCCCTACCTTCGACTCACTTTGCAGCAGGTTCGCGCCAGCGCGCTTGAACGTAGTGAACAACGGTCAACACCTGTTCTCATTCCCTTTTGTAAAATACTCCGCGATTCAAAAACATATTCCGGTGTGCATCACTTTACGAATTGACAGACAAAAATAAATTGAAAATAAAAGTTTACAATACTTTGAACGCGTTTTCCTCAAAACTGCTTTCTTTCAAAGGCTGTAGAAATTGTAACTGAAAAACTACTTGACCGACCCACCTGGAATTTTGTATACATGTATTTTCTTTAGAGATTTCTTGAAGTAACGCTGTCGAGATATTTTTTGTTTCATGCTTATTTTTTGGTTAACAATAATAAATATATTGATTTTCACCCGTTTTGCAAAAAAAAATCGTTGTTTTGATTTAAAAGTGATATCAAAAAGTCAAAATTAGAGAAAACTAAAAAACTCGACAGCGTTACCTCGAAGAACTCATAAGCTAATAAAATATTTTTGAATTTCTTGTTTATCATGATCCAATGATGAGTTCTGATGTCCACCGCAAAATTCATTATTTTTTGAAGTGTCATTAAAAATTTGCTACCGTTGCGTTGGCTTATTTTTCAATATTTTTCCTTGAATAATCTACGAATTATACTGAATATGTTTATTTAATTTAAAAATAAAATAATTCTACAATCCTTTTAAAAAAATGTGCTCGAAATATTGATTTCAACCCCTGCGGCCCCCCCTTCAGGATAGCTATGACACGATATTGAGAGGCAACCCATGCAAGTCGTATTTGTCTATATATGAAATTTAATAAACAAAAAAAAGAATGTGTGTGTACTTTGTACGCACGTAAGAAGTTATACTTCTATTATAATATAATGTAACTTCATATTATTATGATTTCAACGAAATCAATACACCTATCTACTTTAAACAGTATTCTTGTATTGTATTAAAATATTAAACTAATTTTAGAAAGACCAAAAAGAATACTAAAAATTAAAAAAAAAAGGATATTACTTTGTCCGGATTCGAACAAAGGACCTCTCGATCCCTACGCGAATGCTCTACCGATCAGCTACCACCGCTTTTGTATTAAGTCGATCATTTCTAGGACATAATTACAATCACGGTGACAGATACATTAATTGAAAATAAACATTTTCAATATTACTTATTAGGAGGAAGACAAATCCACAGACATAAAAATTATAATAAATATATTTACTAAAAACACTAATAATATATTCTTTTCACGCACACCTTATTTGCGCTACATAACTTAAAAGATGTAGCGACTAATACCATAATGTCAGTGTGCGCATGCGCCAGGGAATGTAAAAATTGACCCTCGTCCCTAAAGAAGTATAACTTCAAAAAATGTTTCATCCGGAAAGCAGATGGATGCAGGTCGACCTATATTTGGATCTTAGACTAATAGTGAAGCCGTTCCGAGCAATAAATGATGCTAAATATTGTTTGAATGGCGCTGTTAAAAAAGAGTTGTTACTTTTATTGTCAATGAAATACATTAAAACAAAAAAACTGTACTCACATTTTTTTCCAACTACAATATGTACAAAGCATATTTTCAAGATAACATAAACTATTGCTGCTGCAATTGGAAGAAGTCGGTCATTTTTGACTGCTTTAAATTGTTCAGTATCATTCTATCTACCATATTTTCTAAAGATGTGAAACAGTCGTATACTTCTTCATTTGCGTGTTGTGCTTGGATAAAGTTTCTTACAACGTTTAAAGCACTTTCCACATCTTGTCTGTTAGGAACTTCTTGCGTAGGTTCACCGCGATTTTCCCCTTCATCTTCATCACTCTCGTCACTGTCGGTAACGAGCTCCTCTTTTATTACTTCCGCGACATTTTCACTATCCGGCGGAAGATCACAAACAATGACGTCATCATCAATGGCAATGAATTCAGCAAACTCGTCGTCATTGTTTAGTTGGGTTAGTTCTCCTTGACCTTGCTGTTGTAATCTCAACCATTCTGCAAAAGAATATTCATCTTCTTCGTGTTCTACCTTAGTTTCTGTCCACCCCGCATAACCAAAACATTTCCTGATTGTTTGTTTTTCTATGAGTGACCATGCTTTGTGGATGAAATTTATAGCATCCAATAAAGTAACAGGGGATTCACTACAGTTTTCCACATTGTTCAGGATCCGCTTAACTAAAAGTTTTCTGTAGTGAAGTTTAAGGGACCTTATGATGCCCTGGTTCATCGGTTGCAGATCAGATGGGCAATTTGGAGGTAAAAAAAGAAGTTCAATGTTTTTTAAACCGTTAACTTTCGGATGGGCTGTACTATTGTCAACAATTAAAAGAATCTTTCGATGTCCCAACTCTCTGTCCCACTTAAAAAGTTCTTCACTAAAAATATCTGCTGTCATCCACGATTTTTTATTAAATTTATATGTGACAGGAAGTTGATTCACACTTTTGAAACATCGTGGGTTTTGAGATTTCCCGATGACGAGTAACTTCCTTTTTTCGGAACCGGACATGTTAGCACACGCGAGTACAGTTACCCTTTCTTTTGATAACTTGCCATCTATACAACGTTCATTTTTGAATTTGACGGTCTTATCTGGAGTAAGTTTAAAAAAAAGTCCCAGCTCATCGGCATTGAAAATATTGTCATCACTGTAATTTTGTCTTATCGTAGGCCATGAATTCAACCAGTTGTCGTTGACTTCTTTGGAAACACTCTTCGCTTCACCGCAAATTTTTCCACACGTAATTTCATGCCTGGCCTTAAAACGGCTCAACCACCCACTCGATGCTTTAAAATTCCCATTACCACCCAGCGCCTGCGAAATCTGTGTTGCTGTTTCTTGAAGCTGTGGTCCAGTTATTGGAACGTCCGCAGCGCTGTTTAAGGAAAGCCACGTCACCATTGCGGTATCGAGTTCCTTATTAGTTGCGGCACGTAGTTTTTTCGATTTACCGGAAAAAGTCGAACCTGCTTCGAAAATCTTATCCTTACTTTTCAGCATGGTAGATAGAGTGGAACTTGAAATTCCTTTTTCACGGCAAACTTCTGCTTTCTTCTTACCGTTCTCAACATCTTTAAGGATGTTAATTTTTTCTTCTAAAGTAAATGCCTTTCTTTTAGTAGTCATAGTGTGTATCTGTGTAACCTACAACAAAACTTTCATGACGCGAAGACACAATCACGAAACAAACGATAAACATCAACAACGAAAAACAACTACGAAATGACATTAGTCCAAGTAATGAAGCTTAAAATAGGGCAAAACCTCGCAATTTTTACAGAATGCATCGATTTGCTTGAAAATTTGAGAATAAATAGTGGATAGTCCAAAGATCAAAATCTATATGATGCCGAAAGGCGCTTTTACCATGGGGGTGGTTGCCACTACATGTCGGGGGTGGAAATTTTTTATTATATTTTGACCGGAAAAGTTGGTAAAAACATTCATTCTAAGCAAAAAACGTTTTTTTGAGAAAATTAATAGTTTTCGATTTATTCGCTATCGAAAGTTTTATTTATTATTTATTATTTTATCGAAAAAATCAACGTTTTTAATCAGTGTTCTGCAAATAACTCAAAAAGTTTTTGTTTAATCAAAAGAACTTTGCTTAACAAAAATGTACCTTGTGAAAAAATTAACAAAACCGTTTTTTTTATTTTCTTTAAGACCAATAGTAATCGAGCTATACTTTATTATACATATGTCAGTTCTTCTTCGTCAAATGCTAAATATTGTAGTATCAAAAGTCAAAAGACGGGAAAACAATGCATTTTTCGAGGATAAAATGTTCAAACGAATTTGAAGTATTTAAAAATATCTATCTCCAGAAATAAAAAACGAGTCTAGGTCAAAAATTAAGTGGCTTATAATGAAAACAATGTCAGTCCCTATTTTTTTTTTTCAGCGAAAAAGTGATCGGACGCAAACCCCGAATCACCACCCTAATTAAAATTAGTCATTGACCTTATTTGGTCTTCTTTATTTATGTATTATTAATAGGTTCTAGAAGTTTAACCGGCTTAGAATAATTAATTTAAAAAAAAATGAAGTCAAAAGCTAATAACGAATTTTTTGGAGTTTGGTAAAAAATTCCCTTTTCTTCAGAATAGAAAGATTAGCATCAGAGATACGAAAAACTATTTCAATATGAAATTGTAGCTTATTTAATTCCCAAGAACCTGTTACGCAAAAATTTTTTCTACGGTAAAAATTGAGTGAGCTATTGACAATTAAAACTGGTAATAACATGCAAAAACCACCTTTACCTTTCAAAGTCATCACTTTTTACGACTGAGGATTTTAAAACGATTTAATATTAATAGCCTTATAGACCTTGTAAAAACCTACAAAATTCTTTTTCACCAAACTTTCTAAGATAAAAATTAAAAAAGTTACGGTTAAAAAATCAATATATAAAAAAAAAGGAGAAATCCAATTGGAAGCATAATAATGTAAGTTAGCGGTGTTTTTAGTCATTGGCCTTATTCACTCTTCTTTATTTATGTACTATTAATATATTTTAGAAGTTTGACTGGCTTAGAATGATTAGTTTTTAAAAAAAATTGGAGTTAAAAGCGAATAACGACTTTTTGTAGTTTGGTAAAAAATGCCATTTTCTTCAGAATAAAAAGATTAGCATCAGATAGAGGAAAAAATATTTTAATATGAAACTGTAGGTTATTTAACTCCCAAGAACTTGGTTTCAAAAAAATTTTTCTACGGCAAAAATTGAGTGAATGGTAAATGAGTATATATCGAAAAACATTGATTTTTTCGATATAAAACTAACACTTCCGATAGCGAATAAATCGAAAAGTATTAATTTTATCAAAAAAATGTATATAACATTTTTTGCTTAGAATGAATGTTTTTATGAACTCTTGTAGTCAAAATATAATAAAAAATGTCCACCCCCGAGATGAGGTGACAACCACCCCATGGGAAAAGCGCCTTTCGACATCATATATATTTTGATCCTTGGACTATCCACTACATATTCTCAAATTTTCAAGCAAATCGATCCATTCTGTAAAAATTGCGAGGTGAAAAGCTTCGGTTCCTGGACTACATGCTTCAGCACTGAAATGTTTTGATGCCTCTTAAGGCACGCATCCACTATGATTGCGCTCCGTGCTCCTGCAACTGTTCCATATAGTGGATACGTTGGCGCTCCCGGATCGTGTAACTGTGCGCGCTCCGCCTCGGCGCTCCAATCGGTGGCGGTGTATATGTATGTGGAGGAGCGCATTCCATATCGATTGGAGCAGTTGCAGGGAGAGCGGAGCGGAACCTTAGTGGATACGTGCCTTTAAGGCATTCTAAGCCTTAAGTATTCCCTATACCTAACTGCTTTAATTTTTTCATTATTCGGGATTTTTAAGCAAAACATTAATTATGTGAATTTTAACAAAAATTACGTGAAATTTTATTAGGTTGGCCGTGAAAATATTCAATCAAAAATAATTTTTCGAAAATAAATACATATTAATGTAGACTTATCCTTAGTTTATTAATATTGGATAGGAAATCAAAATGCCTACGTTGTTAAGATTGTTGGAGCGTAAACTATTAATAAAACATACAATATTCTTCTTAGTTGGCTATAACTTTGACACTAAACTTGCTTAAACATTTGACATTATATTATTTTTATAGTTCCAGTTGCTTTGTTATCATTACTTACATGAATTTTTCTAGCGGAGAATTGATTAGTATGGTTTTTGTTCTATGAGAGTATAACGAAAATGTGCTACTAGCAATAAGAATTTCTCATCAGCAACTCCCTGATAGACGACAACCAAGAGAAAGAGACTTTTCAAAGTTTACTAGAACGTTTTCGAAGGACTAGACACTTAGGGGAGAGTTGAATAAAACGGGATACCTAGCCTAGATACCCAACTAGTGCTGCTATCAATCGGATAACGACGAAAACTTGTTCTCTGTCATCATTTTAACATTCTCAGTTCGTTTTACCTCGATGCCACTATTTGATGAAAAATTGTTGTGTTTAGAATTGTTTGACTCTATTTTTTTGGTACTTTGTACTTTTAAGTGCGTTGTTTTCTACATTATATTGCCTACATATCTAAACATATAATTCCGGTGACTATTACATTTAATTAAGCACTCATTAACGAATATTCTCATGTATAGTCTATCTAATTTTACTTTTACGTTTAGGCAGGAGCCATTTTTGATTTGAAAAATGTCTGAGTTGGACAAAACGGGACACTTATAAGTTGGATAAAATGGGATACAGTTTTTTATGTCCCGTTTTATCCACCTATTTATTTGTTGGCCTATTAATTTTTTAAATAGCGATAAAGCGTGTTCTCATACTGCAGAAAAGAACAACATATTTTTATGTGACTTTTGTTCTGATATAGGAACGTACCTAGTCCTAAATAAAAAGTCTTATTTCCCATTTTGCAATAAAACATAAAAAATGCCTATTTTTAAGTTTCTGACTACTGAAGATATTGTTTTTTCAAAGGTAAATTTTGCTTTGCAGTCTTATATCTACTTAAATATACTTTTTAGATAATTTTATGCAAAAATTTAAATATTGTGAACCTATCCCGTTTTATCCAACCGTGGTATGCTAAAACGGGATGTGCAGGACTTTAATAAATATTTTTTTTACTACTTTCCAGTCATTAAAAATAGCTAAAAATATGTTTTTTGTGTGCTTCAATAAATCTTATACCTATAAAAAATAATAATATGATATTTTCTTTAACATTTTTTTCCGTAATAAACATAAACAAGAATGGTATCCCGTTTTGTCCAACTCTCCCCTAGATTACGAGAACGTTCGTACTAATATGCAGATTCTCAGTGACACTAAGGATTACATTCAATTCATTTTAATCATTTACAATAGTTCTTGTTCGATCAGACTTCTCATAATCTAATGCCGCGTCCTCACCAGAGGTGTAACCAGGATGATCCTAAGGGGGGGGGGGGGTTACGTCTACTTGATGGTCTCTGGGGTATGGAATAATAATGATGTTAAGCGTATAGAGCTCAAATTACATCTAAAAGGGGGGGTTATAACCCCCAAACCTACCCCCTGGTTACGCCTATGGTCCTCACTGGTAAAAATTTGCGTCGAACCAGCTGTTTGTCGCAAATATTTGCGTGCTCGAGGTAAATTGTGCTAATGTGAACGTGTTCGTCGCATAAATCGGACGCAAGAATTTTCGACGCACACAACGCACACGCTCCATCGGTTGTCGGTTTTCGAGGACATTTTCGCTGGTCGAGCACCGCGTCCTCACTGGTGAAAATTTGCGACGCAAATTCTTGCGACGAATTATATTATTAGTTCAATACGCACGAAAAGTTTGCAGTGAGGACGCGGCTTGAGTGTCCATTCCATTGAAACGGTTCTAGTAAACTTTGAAAAGTTTCTCTTCTTGGTTGTCGTCTATCAGGGAATTGCTGATGATAAATTCTTATTGCCAGTAGCACATTTTTGTTATATTCTCCTAGCACAAAATCATATTAATCAGTTCCTCATTAGAAAAATTCATATTAGTAATGGTAATAAAGCAACTGGAACTATAAAATAGTACAGTGTCAAATGTTTAAAGTGTCAAAATTATAGCCAACTGGATAGAATATGGTATGTTTTTATTCATATTTTACGCAGCAACAATCTTAACAACTTAGTCATTTTGATTTTTTATCCAATATTAATGAATTAAGGATCAGTCTACATTAATATGCATTGATTTTTTAAAAATTATTTTTGATTAAATATTTTCACGGCCAACCTAATAAAATTTCGCGTAATTTTTGTTGCAATTAATGTTTGGCTTAAAGAATCACGAATAACTCACAAATTAAAGCAGTTAGATATAGAGAATGTTTAAGAAATAAAAAAATACCATAAAATATCATTTCATTTTTTCAAAAAATACTCATTCCGGCTTTCTATCACCCTACCTATACTACTATTACTAGATACTAAAATTAAACATTTCGCTAGATATATTAATAACTTTTAACAATAGTGAACTATATTAAAAAGTATTTGAACATAAATAGAGCTTTTTATGTCAAATCAGTACAATTTTACAGGGTGTTGTGAAATGTTGCTACGAAATTATTAAAAAAACCCTTTAAACTACCCTGTATATTACAAAACCTCATATTTTAAGAAGGAAAACATCGAGGAGAATCCAAAAATGTAAAAATATACAGGGCGCCCCATTAAAAAAACGGCGTTATAAGCAGCTTCCGGTATAACCGGAAGTAGCAAATAGATTAAAATATTTCCATTAAACAGTTCACTCTTCAAAACCCCTCAATAATAATTTTCATGATTCTGTTACCTTTAGTTCTCGAGATATTTCTAATTGGACCTTTATCTGCCTCACCCTGTATATAGAGGTTCAAAATTATGGAATAAATTCATTTTTTCGAGAATAGGACACTTTGGATAAAAATTCCGAGATATTTCGATTTTTATTTTTAAATTATGGTTTTTTGGCATATATCATACTAGTGACGTCATCTATCCATAAGAATAGGAGTCGTGTGCTCATTCATTTGAAAGGTTATTCAATTCTCTATTCAGTAATATAAACATTAACCTAATTATTTATACAGGGCCTCCAAAATAAAAAAAAAACGTTTAATTTAAGTGAAAAGCACTGTTTTTTTGTCAAATAATTTTTTTCTGTTTTCTGAGAACAGTAAAATGTATTTTGAATTAAATAAATTAAATACAGTAGAACCCCGATTATCCGGGTGCGGATTATCCGTGCTGCGGATTATCCGTGCTATGATTTTCTATTACTCAAGTTGCGTTTTTGAGGTTTTATCAAAATAGAGTTATCGTAAATCACTTGACGTAAACTCTATATGACGAAAGAGAGACTCATAATAAAATATTTATTTTTTCTGTTATTTTTTATGGTAAGTACTATGTATGTGTATTATACGTAGATATGTATTATACACAAGAAATACATGTTCGGATTATCCGTGCTTTTCAATTATCCGTGCCACCCTTCGGTCCCGACGAGCACGGATAATCAGGGTTCTACTGTATAATCTTTTCTTTGTGTCAATTATTTTTATATAAAAAATATTTTTTTGTTATAAATGTATTATTTATGTTTTTATCACTGAATAGAGAATTGAATAACCTTTAAAATGAGCTAGCACACGACCCCTATTCTCATTTAAAATAATCATCGAGTACGTCATCACGCCCAGATGGATGACGTCACTAGTATGATATATATACCAAAAAATCATAATTTAAAAATAAAAATCGACCAGACTCGGGATTTTTCTCCAAAGTGGCCTATTCTCGAGAATTTATTCCATAATTTTGAACCTCTCTGTATATATTTCCTTGGAAAGAAAGTAGCTATACAGTGCTAGTCAAAAGTGCGTTCCCACCCTCGTATCTTTTGGACGGTTATACTTTTATAATAGTGAAATTTGGTGGGAGGAAATAAACTGACGTAGGCTTCTCAACTAGTCATAACAGGTGACGTAATAGTGGCAGATGACGTTACAGAGCCACTGTGAACGATAATTTAAAATGGTACCTTATGGCAAGCGATACCTCGTTTGAAAGGTATTCAAAATACCTATTCAGTCATACTAATTTTTTTGGGTTTAAGTTGATTTTGATTTTGGTGAATAAATTAAATAAATATAATATTGTTGTTTCGCATTTAATTAATAAAAATTCAAATGTCCGCCTGTGGTGTTTTTTTTGTCAAAAAAGTCGAATTTTGAATTTTTATTAATTAAATGCGAAACTACAATTTTATATTTATTTCATTTATTCATCAAAATAAGCTTAAACTCAAACAAAATTAGTATGACTGGTATGACTTACCATAAGGTCCCATTTAAAATTATCTGTCACAGTGGCGCTGTAAAGTCATCTGTTACTATTACGTTACACTATTATAAATACTCGTATAACCGTTCAAAAGATACGAGGAGGGACGGACTTTTGACTAGCACTGTATAAAACAAAACACACGATAAAAACCTGTCATCTCATTTCGTTAACAAACAACGTGCTGAATAATTCAGCACAACCTCAATGATCTGTAAAATTTCACTGTTTACTTTCACTTCAATTAAAAATAATGACGAAGTACAACAGAAGGAATAAAATCCAAATTCAATATAAACTGTGGGTATACGTTAATAATGGCACGAAAATAGTTATACTAAATTTACAATCAAGATGCAGTAGAAATAAACAAACCAAGGCACGTTAAATGCTACTCCCAAATCATAATTTACAATGTATATGTTACCCGCCAAACCCGATTTCAGGACAAACTAGTTTGGCCTTAGTTTGTCCTAAGCGCGTTAGGATAAACTAGTATGGCCTAGGCCAAACTAGTTTGTCCTATCGCGAGTAGGCCAAACTAGTTTGTCCTAGGCCAAACTAGTTTATCCTGATATAAATGCACACACTTCAGGCCAGGCCTAAGCCAAACTAGTTTATCCTAATATAAAGACGCACTTTTCAGGCCAAACTAGTTTATCCTGAAGCGTATTGGTTATATTACAGATTGGTTGCTGATTTAAATGTAAGTTTAGAAGACACTATTAAGAGTTGTAAGACTTTTAAGTATTTAGGGTAAATGATAAACCGAAATGGCACTTGTATGAAAGATATAGAAATGAAAATAGTACGGGGAAAACAAGCCACGAAAGCGCTCCATGGAGTGATATGGAAGAACATTCTAACTAAAGAAAACAAAAAAGGATTTTTCAGGGCATAGTGCTGAATATTACCCTACAAGAGCGGAAGAATGGCCAGTAACAACAATAATACGAAATAAAATACGAACAGTTGAATTGGAGTTTATGAGAAGGTGTTTACAAATTACCAGGTAGGATAGAATAAGAACAGAAGAAATATGAAACAGAATAGAAGTGGAATGCTCAATTACAAAAAAGTTGTGGTAGTAAAAGTAGAGCCCTGAAATGGTACGGGCATGTACAAAGAATGCCGGAGCACAGGTGGCTGAAAAGATTACTGGATTGGGACCCACGGGAAAGAAAACCTGCTATGAGATGGAAAACTCACATAGGATAGATAGAGACCTCAGAGATGGCGACTGGGAGAATAGAATGCTATGGAAGTAGAAAACAGCAAACTCACAATGGGAAAAAGCCAAGAAGAAGAAAGTAATTCACCGAACTAGTACGGCTTGGAGAAATAATCATCTTTATTAAAATTATAATTATTCGTAACAAACAAACAATAATATTGAGTTAAACAATAATATTGTATTAGCGGTCGGACGGACAGACAGCCTAGGTCAAATTTCTCACTTTTAGTACCATCCTTGGATTATAAGCTTTCATTTGACACCTCATTTGTCATTCTACCTGATATAATGACGGAGGAACTGAGTTCACGGACAGACAGACGGACGGACGGACAGACAGACGGACGGAAGGACGGACGCGGATAATTCAACGTTTTTACAATTTTTCAAAATTGGTGAAAACATTATTAATTCGTACTCGATTTTATTCGTAAGTGTATATTTTCTTTTAATTTTTGGAGTTAACCTCATCCTTATATTTATTATTTTTTATATTATTTAATTATACAAGAATATATTGATTTATAGCATGTATCAATATCTTCATTCGATGTATCATATGATACAATATATCGATGTATAATTTTTTTGCCATCCCTGTTGGGACGTGATTTGGGAATTCCCCGCATGTAAAAGCCCTTAAATTTTAAATGTTCGCTAAATTACTTTCGACTAGGCTAAATTGGTTTAGACTAGGTAAAACTAATTTATCCTAAGCGCGTTAGGATAAACTAGTATGGCCTAGGCAAAATCCTATCGCGCGTAAGCCAAACTAGTTTATCCTAAGCCAAACTAGTTTGTCCTGATATAAATACACACAATTTTTGAAGATTTTTGACCCCCCTCCCCCCATGTAACGCACCGTAACGTTTTCATGTACCCCCCTCCCCCTACCTAAACGTTACGTAACACCCAAGTGACCATTTGAACCTAAATGGAAAACTAGGTTGCGAAAAGTACCGGAAGCCCGGTAAAAGAACTTTGTTATTATTTTAATCGCATTTTAGGTAATAATAAAAACTTACAATCATCATCCAGCCTCAAAAGTCCACTGCTGAACATAGGCCTCCTCCCCTCGTTTCCAACCACGTCTATCCTGCGCCGCTCTCATCCAGTTTTTATTTAGCTTTCTTACGTCGTCTGTCTATCTTGTAGGCGGTCAACCGACGCTTCTCTTGGCCTCCATTCCAATAACCTTTTTGTCCATCGCCCATTTGTCATTATGGCTATGTGTCCTGCCCATCTCCACTTCAACCTATATCCTTTTGATGACGTCAGTCACCTTTGTTCTTCTCCTGGTTTCTTCGTTTTTAATTTTGTCTCGCAGAGTTATTCCTAACATTGACCGCTCCATTCTTCTCTGAGTTTCTCTTAGTTTGGTAGCCGAGGCTTTAGGTAAGGTAAGTGTTTCCGATCCGTACGTCAAGACTGGGAGGACGCACTGATCAAATACCTTTCTCTTTAGGCATGTGGGCAACTCACTTTTAAAAGTTTCGATCAGTTTTCCAAATGCTGCCCACCCAAGAAAGATTCTTCTTTTTAGTTTATGTGTCTGGTTATCCCTGCCAATCGTAATTTCATGTCCCATGACATGAAATATGTCCAAAACTTAAATAATCTTTTATTACTAATTTTACATTTACTTACTTACTTGGCCCCATCCTTACATACATTTTTGGCTTCATCCTTTATTGGTCCTCTCATGCATTCTTCTATTTTATCTTTTTTAATAAAAACTTAAAATAACATATTTATTATTTCAATATTTTATTTTGCTTAGTAAAAATTTTTGTGTAACAAATGAAGCGTAGATATAAAAGCAAAACCAGACATTTGACATTTTTTAAAAAAATGAGTATATATGGATTCCTTATGTAAACATTGATATAAATCCGATTTTCTGACTCTTATATTCATAAACACACATTTGAATGGCATTATTCGTAGTTTAAATTTAGCTTTAGATGCAAAAGCAGACATTTGTGTACACTTTTTACGTGCAAAAGCAGACATTTGCCTTCAAACCAATCCGGATGCGACTTCTTAGTCACGTGCCGTTATGTTTAACATGCCGTAGATATTAACTTGATAATTGAGTTTTTGTATTAATTTTGTACAATTCTTTTTTAAATTCATTAAAAGCATTTTTTTTTAAATTTAGTTTTATTTTATTACGACCCTTTTTTGTTAGTATCAGACACGAAGCTATCAATGTTATAAGAAATAATACAAAATCAGTTGAGGTTCATTTAGATCAGCGTTTCCCAACCAGTGGGTCGCGGACAGGTTTCAGGTGGGTCGCGGCTTGGCTCTTACAGTAGCTGAATAACGTAGATAATATATCATCATGGGTGAGGGATGGGTCGCGAATATGAAAAAATATCAGAAGGTGGGTCGCCAGGCATAAACGGTTGGGAACCACTGATTTAGATGCATAAGCAGACATGTGCAACTCTTAGGTGCAAAACAAGACATGTCTAACTTTTAAAGCAAAATATCTTTTACTCACAATCGGTTAGTAATTTATGGATTTCTAACCTTTGAAGTAATCAGGAAGCGACTTATTACTTACTTTACTTTCCCAGCTAGCCGGGAAAGTACTTTCCCGGCTAGCATCTGTCACTTTTCTACCTGCAAATGTCAATGTCATTTTTGATTAAAAGATGGTTTAGAAAGCATAGAATCCACTCAACATTTATTTAATTAAGAAACAACAACAATAACAAAAATAAAACTATTTGGAATTATAAATATTAATAGTTACATTGGAATTATGATTACTATTGAAACTACTAACCGATTGTGAGTAAAATAGTATACAAACCTCGCGGGAACTCATTCTAGCCTCGCGTCTGTAGTTTACCTCGGTGCTTCGCACCTCGGTAAACTACCTTGCCGCTCGGCTGAAATAGAGTACTTTCCCGCTAGGTATGTAATATACTATTTACAAGCAAGTCTAATTTATGTTTTGTTTAGTAGTAATTATCTCTATCAAAGATAGAAAATTTTGGTTCAAACGCGATGTTCATTGGTGTCAAATTACGATTTTGGTAGGTTTTTTGCGTTTTACTCAAAACAACTTACATGTCAAATGTCTGGTTTTGCTTTTATACGCTTCAAATAATATACGATGTTGCCAGTAGTTTCGGAAAAATAGTGAAAAAATGTGTACAACTTTTTGTTCTTCAACGTCCTGTATAGTGAAAACGCATGCCGTTACAAAAATTTTATACTAAGCAAACCCCAATTATTTTTCAGTTTTTCACCTATCTTAGAGATCGTGTTACGTTTTTCTGAAACACCCTGTATATATAAGAAGGCACTTATGGAATAAAATTATTTCCGTCCTTGTTTTAATCAATTTTAAAAAACGCCGACACCCGTAGATTTTCATATATAAAATGTGTGCTTTTTAAACATAAATTTAAATGTACAGGGTGATTCATGCAAGCCTACCGTAGTCCATAAGCTTTATTTTTTAACAGCCTGTATATTTTTATATTTTTAAAAGCTGCTTAACAATCTGATTTCATGGTCTTTATGAATAATACAGGGTGATCATTTAAAATTATAATGTATGGAAACCACTTATGGAATAAAATTGTTTTTGTCATGTGTCATTATTTTAGAAAATTATAAAAACGCTAGGATACGTCAACTTTTAAATTCAACTATGTACAATTTAAACATAAATTTACATATACAGGGTGATTCACTCCACTCTAGCATAGTCCATTATCTTTAATTAGCTGCTTAACAACCTCATCTCAAAAATGTGTATTATGTAGGGTCTATTATGAATAATGCAAGGTGAAATTTTGAAATTATGTATAATTTTCGTCAAGATATTAATCACATAAAACTTTGAAATTAATAATTCAGGAATTACACTTTAAATAAGGGTATTATTATTTTTTAAATATCTATCAATTTTCTAAACTAAGTAGGTATCAATATAGTGGGTTCTGTATTTAATGCTTTTTATTTAAAGACATTTTTAAATAATTTGAAAATTTGCGTATTTAAAACATTAATGAATACCTACTGCAGAAAACGATTTCAGAAAACATACATGATTTATGAACATGTAGTTCCCTCGGCAACCTCTTAAATCCCATCTGTATCTTTTTATCTTTTGTTGTGGAGAAAGGTCCATCTATTTATTGCAAACAGATGTTACTGTGCTTCATCTGTGTTACAAATTTTAAGATTTTTTCACTTGAATAGGTACTATTAATTGTCCTGTTGTCGGAACATGAGCGGAGCGTGAGGGTGCAACATAATACAATTCAGGGGACTATGTAAAACATAAAAGAAATTCCGTAGTTTTTTTTCATTTAAGTTAAAAAATAATGTTACGTAACGCGCTGTTCGAACCCCCCTCCCCCCATGTAACGCGCCGTAACGTTTTACAAGACCCCCCTCCCCCCAAACTGCGTTACGTAATACTTGAACGCTCCCTATCCTGAAGTGTATGTTTTATATCAGGATAAACTAGTTTAGCCTAGTCTAAACCAATTTAATCTAGTCGAAAATAATTAATTACAGAGTGGTTGCTGATTTAAACGTAAGTTTAGAAGACACTATTAAGAGTTGTAAGACTTTCAAGTATTTATGGTACATGATAAACCGAGATGGCACTTGTATGAAAGATATAGAAATGAAAATAGTACGGGGAAAACAAGCCACAAAAGAACTCCATGGAGTGATATGGAAGAACACTCTAACTAAAGAAAACAAAAAAGGATGTTTCAGGGCATAGTGCTGAATATTACCCTACAAGAGCAGAAGAATGGCCAGTGACAACAATAATACGAAATAAAATACGAACAGTTTATGAGAAGGTGTCTACAAAGAGGAAATATGAAAGAGAATAGAAGTAGAATGCTCAATTGCAAAACAAATGTGGTAGTAAAAGTAGAGCCCTGAAATGGTTCGGGCATGTACAAAGAATGCCGGAGCACAGGTGGCCGAAAAGATTACTCGACTGGGACCCGCGGGGAAGAACACGGAGAGGAAGACCTGCTGTGAGATGGAAAACTCACATAGGGAATGCTATGATAGATAGAGACCTCAGAGATGGCGACTGGAAGAATAGAGTGCTATATGGAAGATGAAAACGGCAAACTCATAATGGGAAAAAGCCAAAAAGAAGAAAGTAATTCAGCGACCTAGTACGGCTTAATATAAATATTAAATTGAATAAAATATACTTTGTTCTTGGAAAATAAATCATGTTTATTAAAATTGTAATTACTCGTAACAAACAAACAATAATATTGAGTTATATTCGCGGTCGGACGGACAGACAGTCTGGGTCAAATTTCTCACCTTTAGTACTATCCTTGGATTATAAGCTTTCATTTGGCACCTCATTTGTCATTCTACCTGGTATAATGACCATTGACATATTAAGCGTAGACTCGGCATACTCACCAAAATAGCGTAACGCGGAAACAGCATGGAAACTGTCGATCGGTGGTCTATCTATCTCTTTTAACCAAAAGATCCCGCGCATGTGACTGACAAAGATGGCTAGACCACTCAATCCTACGTCGACGTTACAGCCCGATGCATTGAGTGGCATATCCCTAGCCAAGTCTATTCTCTTACATGTCTCTGATAATGACGGAGGAGTTGAATTCACGGGCGGACAGACAGACAGACGGACAGACGGACGTGGATAATTCAACGTTTTCACATTTTTTCAAAATTGGTGAAAACAATATTAATTCGTACTCGATTTTATTCGTAAGTGTATCTTTTCTTTTAATATTTGAAGAAAACTTCATCCTTTTATTTATTATTTTTTATATTATTTAATTATACAAGAATATATTGATTTATAGCATGTATCAATATCTTCATTCGATGTATCATGTGATCCAATATATCGATGTATAATTTTTTTTGCCATCCCTGTTGGGACGTGATTTGAGAATTCTCCGCATGTAAAAGTCCTTACATGTTCGCTAAATTACTTTCAACTCGGCTAAATTGGTTTAGACTAGGCCGTACTAGTTTATCCTGAAGTGTGAGTCTTTATTCTATCAAGTATCAGGATAAACTAGTTTGGCCTGAAGTGTGTGTATTTATATCAGGATAAACTAGTTTGGCCTAGGACAAACTAGTTTGGCCTAGGCCAAATAACATATACATTATAAATCCCAAATCATGATTTCCAGAATTTATACATTGTAAATTCTGATTCGGGAGTGCTCCCAGTAGCATTTAACGTGTCTTGGTTTGTATATTTCTACTGCATCTTGATTGTAAATTTAGTATAGTCAAAACCATTCAAACACAATAGATTTATATGAGTGTATTTTTTGTAATAAACAGAATAAGTAGGTTTAGAAAGTGATGGAAAATTGAAGAATCAGCAATTATATTTGAATAATGATCCTTGGGAAACCTTGCCGTTTACAATAATGATTGTTCCGTAGAGTTCAACACAGATAACAAAAAAGTAATGAAGACAAACTAATTTAAAAATTGTACACCAATACAAAAGACAGTTTCAGAATTTGCTAATTTTAGTTGTTCTTCTGATTTTTTTTTAATAAGTCATGTTTTGGTTCCCTTAAGGGCACCCGAAGTCCCATTTAACGACAATGTTAACATTATGTCACATATCTTTGTAAGCAAAGCCTAATCTCAAGAGACCTAATTCTTTTTTAATTTGAAACTAGATTTTTTGTTTAGCTCCGCGTAGATTTTTGTTGAGTTATGCTGAAAAAAACATTTATTTTGAAAAATTTTAAAATACTTTTTATTTTACTTGTTTTTGTACACTTCCCGTCATAAAAAACTGGTACACTTTTTTTCTCAATGTAAACCTGTGTTCAGACTTGACACAATGGTTCGTGAATCACTTCGTTGTTGCCATTACAGATAACGGAATTTCACTAGATCTAAATAAAAAAATAACGTTCAAAAATGTATAAAGTTGTTAGATAGGTTTTATTTTTATCATCAAAAAACCTTATGTAATTTTAATAACCAGTTAGATCGTTGTTAATCTTAAAAATCCACTTACATATAACTGAAAAATTAAACGATTAAACATAATAAAAAGCAATAGGTCCAGTCCTCTATGACTTATTTAATTACATAACATCAGTCAGATTTGACAAGTTGGTCAAAGTAAATTTTTAACGATGCCACGTCAATTAAGTAAGTGTGATAAAACGAGAATAATTTCTAAAATAGAAGATGGTTCCGACAACTGGCTCAAGAGTTCAATAACATTTTCGTTGAACTGGCAACGATGCCCTAGAAATTAGAATGACACATTTGACAAGACCAACTTACACAACTTGAAAAACACGATTTTCGGTTATAAGAGTTATACCAGTTTTTTATGACGCGAAGTGTACATTTTTCAATAAAAATTTACCAGGAACTTGATATTATCGTTTACAACTACTGTAAAAATCTGGACCTTTATCATCTAAGCATCCAGAGATATTTGACATCAAAAGTTAAAAACCTAGTATTCGGGAAATCGCAAAAACATAAAACACTCTAAATAGGCTAGAAAGCTACCGGTACACGGTAAGTTGACTGCAGACGTTCAAAAAACAAATAATTTTGTAACCATGGATATATTCTACTATAATGTGTTATATCGTTGATTGATGTCAACGGTTAATATGTATATCGTCTAGTCCAGAAAGACACTGGGCCTGCGCATTCGCTAGGAAAAATATTCTGATTTGGATTTTTTGCACAATCTTACTCAAACAGGACCCCTTTTAACAAATTTGCATGTTGCCACATCCAAAAATGGATAACAAATTTTTTAAACGTTTTTTTTGTTTTTTCCTAAAATTATTTTTTTTTGCATCGAGCAACCATACAAAACCCAAAAAAACCTTAAAAATTCAATTTTCGGACTTTGGCTACCCTTAAATTAAAGAATATTCCCAGAATAACGTTTCATTATAACAATTTTCAATATTGTGAAAAATAAAGGTGCTTTACTCTTAAGCTTCTTCTGCTTCTTCGTGCGACTAGGATTACTCTTGTTTGTCTGCCTCTTATTCTGTTTCAGACCCGTGTTGAGCTGGCACCCCCCCCCCCCCCACTTGCAAAAATTAAAAAACAAACAGCCCTGATTTATGAGCTTTCATATTCCGCAAACTAAAAATTTTGAGCTCGTTCCACTGAGCAGGAATTGAATACTTTAGTGGGGGGGGGGGCTGAGTCAGCCCCCCCACTACTTAAAAATAGGAATATTGAATCGGTTTTAGCGGAAGAATTACGAGCTATTTATGAGCTCTTGAAATTATATAGTCTCGATTTTTGAGCTCATCCCCTTCACCCCCAAACAACCCTTTAATTGATTTAACTTAAGAGAAAAATGCTGAGAAAACTTAAAATATATCGTATTGCGGATATAATTCCTATAGCTTATATACTCTAAGAATAAACTATTAAATCACGTGCATTTCGATTATTGAGCTACAACCCCTTCGCAAGAAAACCACCCTATCTTCCCGGCTTAAGAGAAAGTTGTACTTAAAATGCATTAAATTAATTATTTGGCGACTACATATCATTTAATAATTTATAAGCTCCCAAATTACGCTCATTTAGATCAGTAACTTGCAATTTAAATTGTATAGCGCAGTCACTGAAGGTAAAAATCAACGATTACCTTCAATTTCGGTGAACCTTCATCGATTTTCACGAAAATTGGTCAGTGGTTAGAGGATACCTCAAGAAACAAAGGTGAAATGGTAACACCTTGCGCCTTTACTCTGAGGGTGGATACCGCCCCTTCTCGGGGGTGAAAATTATTTTATAAAAAATAACTGCACAAATCTATAAAAGAACAAATTATAAGCAAAATTTATTATATAAAGTTATTAAAATAAGTCAATACTTTTTAAGTTAATAAACATCAAAAATTTTAATTATTCGTGAAAAAATGCATGTTTTGAAGCGGTTTTTCGTAAATCACTGAAAAACTGTAAGTTTTTACAAAAAAGTTAATAGTAGTTTAATTCGTATAGCTTATATTCTAAGAATAAACTCTTAAATCACGCGCCTTTCGATTATTGAGCTACAACCCCTTCGCAAGAAAACCATCCCATATTCCCGGCTTAAGAGAGTTGTAGGGTCTTTAGGGTCTCTTGCGTTAAGTATTGTTATTATTCTTATTTATAATCATAATAATACTTGTAATTGCATTTATTACAACACAAGAGACCCTAAAGAGGTCCCGATTAAACTCCGGTTAACTAACCGGCTGTCAACTGAGACATAAAGTACCGGCTTAATCTTTCAAATACTTTATTTTTTAGGATAATAGGTTAAAGGGCTCCAGTTACATTGTTCTCGTAGTAAAATTTTTATTCTTAAACGTTTCTATCTTCGTTATTTTGATTCCTACATAAATCAAAAAACAAGTAAAATCTTTGCTAATAAAAAAAAACTCAAATTTTGTTATCTATCATTTTTTACGTCAATCGAGTATTGTTGGAGTTATTATTTTAAATATGATCTAAAAAAATAAAGTATTTGAAAGATTCAATTTAATGTTTTACAGTTTTATAGCTGTATACTTTATAAGTATAAATTTTGATGCTATCAACTTTTTCTGGAGCTCATTTTTGATAGGTATTTCTAAGTACTTTGACAAGTATTTAGTACCGAAGTGTTATAAAATGCATCTCTTTCCCGTTATTTAAGCTTGAATCCTTAGATTTGAACAGTCGCAGAAACAAATATACATTTAATTACCAATAACTTACTTTAAATTAACATTAAAGGGTTTTTCAAGTAAGCAATTTATTATATTTTTTATTAGGTTCAATTTTAGTGATGAAAACTTTTTTGTAAAAACTTACAGTTTTTGAGTTATTTATGAACAATCGCTTTAAAGCATGCATTTTCTTTCACAAAAATTAAAATATTTGATCTTTAATAACTCAAAAATGATTGACTTATTTTAATAACATTATATAACAAATTTTGCTTAGAATTTGTCCCTCTCTCGATTTGTGGGGTTATTTTGAATAAAGTAATTTTCACCCCCGAGAAGGGGTGGCATACCCCAGGCTAAAACCGCAAGTTGTTATTGTCAATTCGTGAAAATTAATGGAGATTTACCGAAATCGAAAGTCGTAGTTGATTTTTTACCTTCAGTGACTGCACTATAGAAAGAAAATGGCAATTTAATAATTGAGATGCGTATATTTTGCGAGCTCATAAATTATTAAACGATATCTAGTCGCCAAATAATTAATTTAAATTATTTTAAGTACAACTCTCTCTTAAGCCGGGAATATGGGATGGTTTTCTTGCGAAGGGGTTGTAGCTCTATAATCGAAAGGTGCGTAATTTAAGAGTTTATTCTTAGAATATAAGCTATACGAATTAAACTACTATTAACTTTTTTGTAAAAACTTAGTTTTTCAGTGATTTACGAAAAACCGCTTCAAACATGCATTCTTTTCACGAATAATTAAAATCTGTGATCTTTAATAACTTAAAAAGTATTGACTTATTTTAATAACTTTTAATACCACGTTTAATACCACCCCCGAGAAGGGGCGGTATCCACCCTCAGGGTAAAGGCGCAAGGTGGTACCATGTCACCTTTGTTTCTTGAGGTATCCTCTAACCACTGACCAATTTTCGTGAAAATCGATGAAGGTTCACCGAAATTGAAGGTAATCGTTGATTTTTACCTTCAGTGACTACACTATACAAAATAAATTGCAATTTACTGATCTAAATGCGCGTAATTTGGAGGTTTATAAATTATTAAATGATATTATGTAGTCGCCAAATATTTAATTTAATGCATTTTAAGTACAACTTCCGCTTAAGCCGGGAAGATAGGGTGGTTTTCTTGCGAAGGGGTTGTAGCTCAATACTCGAAATGCACGTGATTTAATAGTTTATTCTTAGAGTATATAAGCTATAGGAATTATATCCGCAATACGATATATTTTAAGTTTTCTCAGAATTTTTCTCTTAAGTTAAATCAATTAAAGGGTTATTTGGGGGTGAAGGGGATGAGCTCAAAAATCGAGACTATATAATTTCAAGAGCTCATAAATAGCTCGTAATTCTGCCGCAAAAACAGATTCAATATTCCTATTTTTAAGTAGTGTAAAGTATTAAATTCCTGCTCAGTGGAACGAGCTCAAAATGTTTAGTTTGCGGAATATGAAAGCTCATAAATAGCTCATAAATCAGGGCTATTTGTTTTTTGATTTTTGCAAGTGGGGGGGGGGGGGTGCAGCTCAACACGGGTCTGTTACCGTTGTTGTTGACTGTACATTGTCCTTCCACCTTTTCGGCGGCCTTTCAACGGGTCTTTTGCTATACGGCTTGTTGTTATTACTACAGATGTTCGCTAATATATCTGGTTCCATTCGGTTTACATGTTCGTTCCAGTTTTTATTTCTTGTTTTTATCCACCTGTTAATATTCTGAATTTTGCATCGTTCTCGTATACTTCTGTTGCTTTGTTTGTCTCTTAATGATATGCCCGCTATTGATCTTAATACTTTCATTTCGATATTGTTGATTTGTTGTTT
This sequence comes from Diabrotica virgifera virgifera, assembly GCF_917563875.1. Classification (NCBI taxonomy): domain Eukaryota; kingdom Metazoa; phylum Arthropoda; class Insecta; order Coleoptera; family Chrysomelidae; genus Diabrotica; species Diabrotica virgifera. Next base: position 50,099,032 of record NC_065446.1, read on the forward strand.
CGTCTTTCTTGTATCGGTCGTTGTCTCCACTGCATATGTTAGGATAGGTCTTACTGTTGTCTTGTATACTTTGATTTTGCTTTCCGTGGTCAGTTATTTGTTTCTCCATATGGTTTCTCGGAGGCAACCACTTACTCTTGTTGCTTTTGTTGTATTAGATAGGTAGAGAATCTCTTTATATGTAAAAAAAAAATAGCAAACTTCTAAATAGTCTACATTTTCTTCAGAAAGTTTTTAAAAAAATTGAACTTTTTAAAAAAAATTAGATTGCAAAATTATTCTGCAAAATCTATCAGGTCGATTTTACTGAAATGCTGAACGATTTAAGTATGTTGTAAGAATTTTTTAAGTGAATTACGAAAGTTCTGGTTGAAAAACATTCAATAAAAACAGGCTTATTTTGCCCACTTATTTTGTATTTATTGCTATTTTGCAGAAAGGGTAATAATTTAAGACATTTTTAACCAGTCGTTTATCATACAAAATTCAATTATCTTTATTTTATTTCCATACGACTTTGTTCCAAAATGAATCGTTTTAAAGTTATAAGCAAAGAAAATAGAAAAAAATCGATGTTTTTCGAAATTTTTAAATACTTTAATTTTTTTATTAACGTTCCGGGCATATTTGAGAAGGAGCATAAGTCAATTATTATTGTTGAAGTTGTTACCTAACTTTATCTGCAAAAATCCGAATGCCACCTCGCATATCCAAAAATAGACTTTTTTTCACAGATCCAACTGGTCCAGTGGCGTAGCGTAGTGGGGGCGGCAGGGGCGGCCCGCCCCGGGCGGCACTTTTTAGGGGGCGGGAAAATTTAACAATAAATAATAAAAATATTTTGTAAATATTTGAACCATTTTATATTTATATCGCAACTACGAATTTGGACCGATTGAAAGGAACACGGAATTTTTCATTACTTATTTTCTGACGAATTCGAGGAATTCCTTTTCTTTGAATGATATTTTGTAGCGACTGGCAAGAACGTCTAGACTGACTTGTGGAAATTCCCTGTTTATGACTAACAATCAGCACAAATTTTTTCGGCACTTTAGAACGTTGCTATTTTTTTTCCTCATCGACACATCGTTGGGAAGTTCTGGTAGCAGCTACAGGCAAAAGAAGGATTCAAGACACGCGGTGGAGTGTAAGAGGCGATGCCGTAAATGTGACATGGCATCATCCTTTTCCTTTCTTTGTTTTTTGGGCCTGTAGCAACCGATGCTATCTGAAGTGAATAATGCACAAAAATATTTGCAAACAAGGGGACTTGACATAAGATTTTGCGCTCAGAAAGTAAATGCTTTGCAGATGATATTGACAGAGAAAAGAGAGGAATGAGCTAATGGCGCTGAAGGTAGGTTATGCAAAAATATGTGTGAAGAACTTGGAGTTCCCATAAAACCTCGGAGGCGCATAACAAGAAAGCATATTTTTGATGACGGAACTAGAGGTGCTAACTTGTCTTGTGAAAATTGAGAGTTGAGACGAAAGCTGTTTTCTTAGTTAGATAGAGTTATTGTAGAAATTCGTGAGCCTTTTCAATAGCAATAGAATTTAACGGATACGTTTGTTTATCTAACGCCGGCTATATTATTAGATCCAGACAACACTGAATGTAATCTAGACTACGCATCTGACGAAATTGACGAGCAGGGTTTCAAGCTGGAAAAACTTCGACTGCGGACTTTCGTTGCTGCTATAGGCAACGAAATTGATTAATGCAGACTCGCTTGAATTCTTTAAATTTATTGTTAAATCCAAGCTGGAAGATACTCTGCCCAATATTTTAATAATGTTCCGAATATTTTTCACAGTTGCTATAAGCAATGTCAGCTGTAAGAGGAGTTTTTCAAAATTGAAATTGATTAAAAATTATTTAAGATCGACAATGAGTACAGACTAACTAATTTGGCTATTTTGTCTATTGCGCAAGAGGTGTGTGATGCGATAGACATTGACGGTGCAATAAAAGACTTTGCTCTTAAAAACAGTAGACGTATAAATTTTTAATTAAAGATGGAAGTTTTGTTTTTAATTCTAACAAATACTCATAATAATTACTTTTCAATAAAAATAAAAATTTAACATTATAGTATCGTTCTAGTTCTAATTAAAAATTGATTTTATTTAATTTTGTCGATCGTCAAAGTGTACCTAATATTAAGTGATAGGTACCTAAGTTATATCAATGTATCTAATTGGTTAAAATAAAAGAATTTTTGTATTAATAAACGTGATTGTAAAACTTAGATAAACTTTTTTATTTAAAATCCAACCTGTATAATGCAAAATCATGATAACTGTTCTCGCCGAAAAGTTCTCTATAATTAATGTATATAATGTATAGTATACAATAAATTAAAATACCTAAATAAGAGGGCGGCAAAATTGTCTTCCGCCCTGGGCGGCCGACACTCACGCTACGCCACTGAACTGGTCTAATTATTAGGTTGACAACAATCTTACGATCGGTACAAAATAACATAAAATGCAACTTTCTTGTCCAATAGATATAATTTTAAATGTAAACAGCTTAGTTTTGAACTGGTTTTTAATAAGTGCAATAATTCAAAGAAAGATGAATCATAACTAATTTGGTTTTAAAACGTGAAAATCAAGTCTGAATATAACTGGATTATGTGAGATTATTATTTATACCATAGAATCAAAGTTTAAAAAGTACACAACATTGCAGTTTAGGCATTGTACATCAAAAATTAGTCTCAAGTTTGTGGGGAACCATGGATTCGTAATACTCTGTCTAATAGGTCTTCGAATCTAGATCGAATTCTAGATCCTTCGAATGATATATGGCCCTTGCAGAGACAGCGTGACAAACGAATGGAGGCGCAGATACAATAACGAGCTAGAGCTAGAGTCTCTATTCGGAAAAGAAAATCTAGTCAGATATACACTGATCGGCACAAAAAACGGCCACCCCTCAAAATGGATAATTTTTTATGTCTTGAATTTCCTAAACCTGTTGTCCGATTTAAGTGATTTTTTAATATATTGTAGCCTTATTCTTTAACAAAAATCGCAGTAATAATATTCTTGCTGGACTCATTGTATACCGGGGCGGGTGTACCAATCAAACTGTGTTTTATTCTCAAAGTTCACCACAACCTATGGAATATTCTAGCATTTATAAAATACTGAAATTAAAACTCAACTATAGCCTCAGGTTTTCTTAAGATTCTGTTTTTTTATTCATTCGCTTATGTTGGATAATAAAAAAGTTAGATACTTTAACAACTAGCCATGTTCTTCATTAATACAGGGTGTTTCTAAATAAGTGCGACAAACTTTAAGAGGTAAATCTGCATGAAAAAATAATGACCGTTTGCTTTATAAACATATGTCCACAAATGTTTCGCTTCCGAGATACTGGATGTTGAATTTTTTTCTTACAAACTGACGATTTATTTATTGCTCTAAAACCGGTTGAGATATGAGAATGAAAGGGCCTAGCCGGGTAAGATGGTGAAAAGTGCCCCCAACTCGATTTAAATTCAAATTCCATATAGGCCACTTTTTAGCACATATAGACGAACTCACTTTCTGAAAGTTTTAGCCCCCTAAGTGGTCACGTGACCCCCCTAGAGCCTAATTAGGCTTTTTATGTTTTTATTTTTTATCTCAGCCGCATCAAGAGCTAGCCAAAAACTTTATTTAAAAAAGTTGTAAGTTTCAAAAAGATCTATATGAAAAAATTTTTTTTTTATTTTTTGGCGGGAAATTCGAATTTTTAGAACAATTTTAAACTTTTAAATAACTCTGAAAAAAAAAACTAAGACACTCGTTTTTACGAAAATCAATTACGTGTATTTTTGCACAATCTTTCACCCTGAATTTTTTTAGATTTTTAAAATTGGTGAAACGTACCTTTAAAAATAAAAAACCGCATTTTTTCGTTTTTTTTTTCGTTTTTTGATACAATTTTAAACATGTTTTTCAAAAAAGTTAACACCGTTACTATAATAGGTAAAAAACTGAAAAATAATTGGGGTTTGCTTTATAAAATTTTTTTGTAACGCCATCTATTTTCAAGATACAGGGCGTTGAAAAAAACAAAATTTTACACATTTTTTACGATTTTGCTGAAACTACTGGCAACATTGTAATAAAACTTGACGGGTTTTAAGAGGTACTTATTGTGCATGTTTTGACATACAATTAAGGATTTGATATTCATCATTGGCGCGCATAGGGGTAATGGTCTGAACTTTTTAAAGAATAAAGATAGTACGCCACTGACATATTTCAAATAACAATCGTTTTTAAATTCCTCGTTCAATTTGTGACAAAAAATCTATCTTCTTATTTTTTCATACGACGCGCCATTTTTATTCAAAAAATAAAAGATCTTAATCCTTACAAAGCATTCGAACTTCTAGTAGTTTCTACATCTACATACATAAACTCGTACATCCATTATAAAAATTAATTCGAATACTTTGGAAGCGTTAAGATATTTTATTTTTTGCAACAAAACGGCGCGTCGTATGAAAAAATGGGAAAAGAGATTTTTTGTCACAAATGGAACGAGGAATTCAAAAATGATTCTTAATTTGAAATATGTCAGTGGCGTACCATCTTTTTTTCTTTAAAAAGTTCAGACCATTACCCGTATGCGCGCCAATGATGAATATAAAATTCTTAATTGTATGTCAAAAAATGCACAATAACTACCTCTTAAAACCTGCCAAATTTTATTGCAATGTTGCCAGTAGTTTCGTAAAAAATGTGTTAAATTTTGTTTTCTTCAACGCCCTGTATCTTGAAAATGGATGGCGTTACAAAAAAAAATTTATTAAGCAAACCCCAATTATTTTTCATTTTTTTACCTATTCTAGTGACGGTGTGACCTTTTTTGAAAAATATGTATAAAATTGTATCAAAAAACGAAAAAAAAAACCGAAAAAATGCGGTTTTTTATTTTTAAAGGTACGTTTCACCAATTTTAAAAATTTGAAAAAATTCAGAGTGAAAGATTGTGCAAAAATACACATTATAATTGATTTTCGTAAAAACGAGTGTCTTAGTTTTTTTTTTCAGAGTTATTTAAAAGTTTAAAATTGTTCTAAAAATTCGAATTTCCCGCCAAAAAATTTAAAAAAAAATTTTCATACAGATCTTTTTGAAACTTACAACTATTTTAAATAAAGTTTTTGGCTAGCTCTTGACGCGGCTGAGATAAAAAATAAAAACTTAAAAAGGCTAATTAGGCTCTAGGTGGGTCACGTGACCACCTATGGGGCTAAAAATTTCAGAAAGTGAGTTCCTCTATATGTGCTAAAAAGTGACCTATATGGAATTTAAATTGAGTTGGGGGCACTTTTCACCATCTTACCCGGCTAGGCCCTTTGGTAGGTTTTAAGAGACAGTTATTGCACATTTTTTGACATGCAATTAAGAATTTTATATTCTCCATTGGCGTGCATGCGGGTAATATTACCCGTCATACTACCCGTAAGCGCGCCAATGAAGAATATAAAATTCTTAATTGCATGTCAAAAAATGTGCAATAACTGTCTCTTAAAACCTACCAAATTTCATTTTCATATCTCAACCGGTTTTAGAGAAATAAATAAATCGTCAGTTTGTAAGAAAAAAATTCAACATCCAGTATCTCGGAAACGAAGCATTTGCGGGCATGTGTTTATAAAGCAAACGGCCATTATTTTTTATGCAGATTTACCCCTTAAAGTTTGCCGCACTTATTTAGAAACACCCTGTATTAATGAAGCACATGGCTAGTTGTTAAAGTACCTAACTTTTTTATTATCCAACATAAGCGAATGAATCAAAAAATATAATGTTAAGACAACCTGAGGTTATGGTTGAGTTTTAATTTCAGTATTTTATAAATGGTAGAATATTCCATAGGGTATCGTGAACTTTGAGAATAAAACACAGTTTGATTGGTACACCCGGTATACAATGATAGTTTACCTGTCCAGCAAGAATATTATTACAACGATTTTGTTAAAGAATAAGGCTATAACATATTAAAAAATTCACTTAAATCGAACAACATGTTTAGGAAATTCAAGACATCAAAAGTGACCCATTTTTTTGGGTGGCCGTTTTTTGTGCCGGTCAGTGTATAAAGGCTAATAGACTCAGATGGGCAGGGCATGTGATACGCAGTAACGACAATCGCCTTATAAACAATGTGTTCTGGGAAAGGCCAGATGGAAGAAGGTTTGTAGGGTGGCCTAGAAAAAGGTGGAAAGATGCAGTCAAAGAAGATCTAGAGAAAATGGGAGTGCGACAATGGGATTTAGTGGCACAGGACCGACAAACATGGAAGGCAATAGTAAACGCAGCAAAGACTCTCGAAGAGTTGTAGCGCCAATGATGATGACGATGAGTTCTATTGATAGGTCTTGGGCCCATACTTAAAAAAAATGTATTACCTCCCTCGTGAGACTTATTTTATTCAGTTATTGATGTCGAGTCGGACAACTTTTCTATTTCGGAAAATATTCGGGAGTTGAGCGTTTCGTAAATATAGAGGTCTCTCAACTTTGGTGCCTCTGATAACTTAAAGTACTCTCTGGAGCACCGAGTACCCTTAAAAATTTGTTGGACAATATTACCAGTTAATTGTAAATATTTTTATCAAACAATGCTGCAAAAATCAGCTGTAAGGGTATAAATTTCATAAATGTCATGAATGAGTCATAAATGATGATTTTTTGCACGATTATGTGATAAAAATACTTACAATTTACTGATAATATTGTCCGAAAAATTCTTAAGGGTACTGCAGTTGTCGGACACACCAAAGTTTAGAAACCTTGATATTTACGAAACGCCCCACTCCTGAAAATTTTCCGAAATAAAAAAGTCCGACTCGACAACAATAACTGAATAAAAAAAGTCTCATGAGGTAATAATTTTTTAAGTGTGGGCCCAAGGTCTATAATGTCTTATAGTCTATCTGATTTTTTTTAGCGATATACATAGGGTAGGTGGGGGCAAAGGTACGCATTTTCTAAATTTTGTGATCTCAGTGAATCTCCTAATTGGCACAGAGTATAGATGAAAGTGAAATTGATATATTTTGTAATCATATTAGGCAAACGGAAATTCTTCAATATTATTTTTGTAGTGTTTATAACTTTTTGAAAAAAGCACGCATGTGCGTACTTTTGCGGATTTTAAACATTTTGCAATTGAGACAAAATTAGCTGATAGATTATCAAGATCAACTTGATATTCACTTTGAAGATTTACTTGAAACATGCATTTGCCAAGTCTACCTCACTGGGGGCAAAGGTACGCACTGCGAACGTTTGCCCCATTTGTGTGAGTACTTTTTCCCCATCCGGCAACCAATAATATATCTAACCTCAATATGAAACTATGCACATGTGAACTTCAAACTGTCATGTAGAAGAAGTCTTCTAACAATAAACTTTCAACATGCCTAACCAATAATAATCTGAGTTTGAAAGATTAAGAATTAGAATCAATCAATTTTTAAGAAAAATTAGATCAAAAGGTACAAAAATAATTTTTACCTCATTTATGTTGTTGTATTCGCCCTGATTGCGCCAAAATTTCTCATCCAATGCTGTTGAGTAGTACAAACATATGCCACAAGATGTTGTCGCCAACATATAAGAAGTTACTGAAAAATGTAAGTGCGTACCTTTGCCCCGTGCATACTTTTGCCCCCACCTACCCTAATATTGGAAGTTTCCGAAGTTTATGGTTAAATTTACTTTAAATGTGTAAACTCACATTCCACGGTATCAATTAATTCCTTTTGTGAAAACAATGGGGCTAGTAAATGTTTGCACTTTATCTTGGAGACCGTAGCACTTACCAGAGACTGTTAGAAATTAGAAACAATGGAACGAATCATGCTTGGAATACCACTGAGAGACAAGCTCAGTAACACAGAAATAAGACATACCACGAAGATCAGGGATATCGTGGAAGATATTACAAAAATAAAATGGTGCTGGGCAAGTCACACAACCAGATATGATGACAGCAGGTGAACACGGAGAATCCTAGAACAGAGACCAAGGAGTACTACAAGAAACATGGGAAGACCTCAAAAGAGATGGGTATATGACTTAAAAGGAGTGCTAGCCAAACAGTGGGTTAGATTGGCCCAAGATAGACAGATGAAAGCAATTGGAAGATACCTACATTCAGAAATGGATGGGAAAAACGGTTTACAAAGATGAGTTAGTTATCAATACTACCATATTCCTAATATTCGACTAGTATGTGGGGTTACAAAGTCATAATTATAAACTCTTCCCTGGGTCAGAATCCTGTTCACCTTTTGGGTAAAACTGATATAACAACACTTATTAACATTTAAATGAAGACCATTCCTACTATTCCACTTACAAACGATCAAGATCAGCTTGTACATCTCTAAAAACATGAACAACCATCCAGAACTTCAAATCACCAGCAAACATTAAATGACTATTAAAAAAACAGCTCACAATATCATTAACGAATATGTTAAAAAAGTATGTCCTGTGTTCACTCTGAGGAATACCTGACGTGACCATTATTGGCACTGAAAAATATTTCCACATAGATATACAGGGTGAGGCAGATAAAAGTCCTATTAGAAATATCTCGAAGAACCAAAGGCAACAGGATTATGAAACTCGGAATAAAGGGGTTTTGAAGAGTGATCTATTCAATGAAAGTATTTTCATCTATTTGCTACTTCCGGTTATACCGAAAGTTGCTTATAACTTCGTTTTTTTAAATGGGACACCCTGTATATTTTTACATTTTTGGATTCTCCTCCATGTCTTCTTTCTTAAAATATTAGGTTTTGTAATATTATACAGGGTAGTTTAAAAGATAATTACGTCTTTTTCTTAATTTCGTAGCAACATTCACACCCTGTAGAATTGTATTAGTTTGACATCGAAAACTCTATTTATGTTCAAATGGTTTTTAATATAGTCTATTATTGTTATTAATTGTTAGTATAGCTAATTTTTTAATTATTTTATTATACACGGTTGGTCTAAACTCGGAATGAGTATTTTCTGAGTTTTCTTAAATGGAACACCCTGTATTTTAGAATTGTAAGAGATTGATATTTTATGGTACTTTTTTATTTCTTAAGCATTCCCTATACCTAACTGTTTTAAATTGCGAGTTATAGGTGATTCAAGCCAAATATTAATTGTAAAAAAAATACGTGAAATTTTATTAGGTTGCCCGTGAAAATATTCAATCACAAATAATTTTTCGGAAATGAATACATATTAATCTAGACTGATCCTTAAAATTAGCAATAATGGTTGAGCTATCAAAATAACTACGTAATTAAGATTGTTGGTTCAATTAACAATTAAGCACAAATAAAAGAAGTTAGGTATAGGGAATGCTAAAATATAACATGTTCCATTTAAGAAAACTCAGAGAATACTCTTTCCCAGTTTCGACCAACCCTGTATAATAAAATTAAAACAGTAGCTATATGTACTAACAATTCTTAACAATAGTAGACTATATTAAAACCATTTAAATATAAACAGAGCTTTTGTTGTCAAACTGCTACAATTCTAGAGGGTGTGAATGTTGCTACGAAATTTAGAAAAAAACGTAATTATCATTTAAACTACCCTGTATAATATTACAAAACCTCATATTTTAAGAAAGAAGACAACGAGGAGAATCCAAAAATGTAAAAATATATAGTGTGTCCCATTTAAAAAACGAAGTTATAAGCAACTTCCGGTATGACCGGAAGTAGCAAATAGGTGAAAATATTTTCATTAAATAGACCACTCTTCAAACCCCTTCACTCCAATTTTCATAATTCTGTTGCCTTTAGTTCTCGATATATTTCTAATAGGCCAGTTATCTGCCTCACCCTATATAGATAAAAAAAAAGAGTAAGAACTAAAAAAGGATACCAAATGGGAGAAAAACAACTTAAAATAATCTGCTATGCAGACGATGCAATACTAATCTCTCAAACTGAAGATGATTTACAACATATGCTGCACCAATTTAACATAACCACCAGAAACTTTAACGTGCTAATGTCCTCAAAAAGACAAAATGGATGGTTATAACAGCACATCCAATAAGATGTAAATTGGAGCTGGAATGACAGATAAGAGAACAAGTGATGTTCAGAACAGATAAGTTTAAATACCTAGGCATCACACTATCTAGCTACGGAAGGCTCGAAACAGAAGTGGAAGATCAAGTGAATAGAGCAAACAGAGCCGCAGGTTGCCTGAATGACACAATATGGATAAATAAAAATATCGGAAAAGAAATGAAAGGCAGAATTTACAAAACAGTCATCAGACCAATAATGACATACGCGGCAGAAACACGACCTGACACAGTGAGGACAAAAAGATTGCTCGGAACAGCAGAGATGAAAACCCTTCGAAAAATTGATAATAAGATTCTATGGGACAGAGCTAGAAGTACAGATATACGACGGAGATGCAAGGTGGACAACATTAATAACTGGGTAAGAAACAGAAGAATAGAATGGAACCACATAAGCTAAATGACAACAAATAGGGTAGTCAGGACAGCGAGAGACGGTTCCCCAATAGGAAGACGATCAGTGGGAAGACCACTTAAACGATGGAATGACAACTTACTAGAGGCACATTGAAAAAACAGACAGTCATGTCTATACAAAAAAAAAAAGAAGAAGAAGAAGAAGAAGAAGAAGAAGAAGATATATAGATATTATTATATTTCCACATGAAATATAATAATGGAAAAACCTTACCTCTTCGACTATGACCTGACAACGGATGTTTGATCCATTCAACTAACTGAACATGAAATCACACAGTAAGCAATTTTGCAAGAAGAATTTGATGATCAACACAATCAAATACTTTACTGAAATCGGTATATACCTAATATAGTATCCACCTATTCAATGTCAATTTGCTTCTTAAGCTCAGACTGATAGCAAACTAAATTAGTAGCTGCAGGTTTTTTAGTAAATAGTTTCATATACCTGCGGCCTCATATTATAACAAACGAAGGAGGATGTGATAGAGAGATACATAGAAGGCTTACTATCGTAAGAACAGCTATGATGAAGCTTAAAACAATTTGGAAAAACTCAACCATAACAGTGCACACAAAATTAAAACTGGTAAAGTACTCATTTTTCCCATAGCTACGTATGCATCTGAAAAGTGGACCCTGAAGAATGCACATAAGAACAAAACAGAGGCTTCTGAGATGTGGGTATACCTCTGCATGTTGAGAATATCCTGGGTTGAACATCGAACAAATGTATTCATAATAGAACAAATCAATATAAAAGATAAGTTGCATAAACACGTACAATAGAGATATATACAGTATTTTGGACACATTGTCAGAAGAACAGGCCCGATGAAAAAATTTGACATCGAGGGTTAAGTTAAAGAAAAAAGATTGAGGGAAGATCTCCATGCCATTGGGTATATCAAACAAAAAAACAGTTATCAACCAAGGAATTCAAGAGGATGAACAACTAGCACAGAACAGAGAACTTTGAGAAGAAATTATAAAAATTTGATGGTGTCCCACATCCTTATGAGGGATAAGGACAGAGGAGGAGGAGGTGTATGTCTGGAAGTCATAAACAAACAAACAGCTTAGTACTCCTCTTGATTAGGGATTATATAGAAAAAAGTGGAGTAAAAGAATAACGCAGCACAAAAGGACAACAAGCAGAAGAAGCCCCTCACAGCTCTAGAGGAAATACCAATTTTGGTAGGAGGAAAAGGATTTGAATATGTTAACATATAAAAAGAACAATGGAATTTTTAAACTACAGATATTTTTAAATGCCAAACAAATGGAGAAGCAGAATATTAGTACCTGTTTACAAAAACAAGAGAGATACAACAATGCACAAACTACAGGCCCTTCAAACTACTTAGTCACATCACGAAAATGTGACAGAAAGTAATTGATAGACGAATAAGTAAAGAAACCGAAATATCTGATAATCAATTTGGCTTTATGCAGGACAGATCAACAACACATGCAATTTTCATTATAAGGGCATTAATGATAAAGTACAGGAATAAAGAAGCAAATGCTCATATCATTGATCTTGAGAAATCTTATGATAGAGTTCGTAGAGAGATTCTGTGGTGGGCACTCAATAAGAAAAGAATCCCCAGTGAATATGTAAAGATTGTGAGAGACATGTATAAGGGAATAACAACTAGTGTTAGGACCAGTGTGGGAGAGACTAATAAATTTCATGTGAAAGTAGGATTGCACAAAAGATTGGTGCTTAGTCCTTATTTATTCTCATTCATTTTGGATCAGATAGCCGTAAAACTACAGGGTAACATTTCTTGGTGCTTAATGTATTCTGATGATGTGGTGTTAGTGGGAAATAGTGAAGGCGACTTAGAACAAAACTGGAACAGTGGAGACAAACTCTTGAGTAAAAGGTTTAAAACTTAGTAGGACAAACACAAAGTATTTGGAATGTTCATTTAAAGATGGAGTTGCTACAAATAAAATGATATCTTTGGATGCAACAGTGAAGTAAAAAGGTTTAAAACTTAGTAGGACAAACACAGAGTATTTGAAATGTTCGTTTAAAGATGGAGTTACTACAAATAAAATGATATCTTTGGATGGTGAAATGATTGTGAAAAGTGAGAGTTTAATGCCTGGTTGCACCAACAAATCTTAAGCTTCTGCTTAACCCAGCTCAGCTTATAGATCCATAATTTTTGATTTTTATCTGTGCACATCTTAACTGAGACGAAGTTTCACTTAGCACTCCATTGTGGCAAGCTGAAAATTGATCTAAGCCTCAATGGTGCAACATGTATATTTAGTAAGCTGAGTTTAAAGCACGTCTTAAGCTTAAGATCTGTTAGTGCTACAAGGCATTAAGTACTTAGCGTAGGTATTACAGAGTAATGGGGTAGTAAACGGAGATGTATGCAATAGAATTAGGGTTGAATGGATGAAGTGGAAGGAAGCGAGTGATGTGTTGTATGACAGGAGAATTCTAATCAAGCTGAAGGGAAAATTCTATAAAACAGCCATAAGACTGTCTGATGTACCAAACTGAATGTTTAGCAGTTAAAAAGAAAGAGGAACAACAAATGCATGTGACAGAAATAAGAGTGCTTAGATAAATGAGTGGAGTAACAAAAAAGGATAAAATTAGGAATGAGAATATTAGTAGAAGTTTAGGAGTGGCACTAATTGATGCCAAAATCAGGGAGCATAGGTTAAGTTATGTTCAATGTCAAGACCTTAATCCCCCAATATGAAGAATTGTTGAACTGCGGAATCATGGAAGAAGTAGGAGAGGAAGACCAAAGAAGACCTGTGGGAGACGCTTAGGCAAGACATATCGGTAAAGAGGATTGATGTTGATATGACCCAAGATAAAAACTTACGGGGAAATGCATGGATCAACTAATAGGAATCCAAACTTAACATCACATAAAAGAAAACAAACTATTGTAGATTGTAGAATTGTAGCTACATCTTTACACACTGTTCTATTTTCAAAAAGAGGAACAATACATCTTGAAGTCTTGTTGTAACTTATTTTTCCTAAACTTCTTTTATTTGTATGGGGTTTTAAAACTCATTATTTAAGTACCTAATTCATTTTTATATAGGTAGGTACATTATAATCAGGCAATTGAAATAACAAACAATAATTACTCTTGTGATTTAATAAAGGTTAGCTCAAGTACTATTTTTATTTTGAACAATGAGAACAAGTTGAGGTAATTGTAAATATTAGGTATGTTTTATAAAATACAAGACACCTTACACATGTACCTAATACACCCGAGTTACTGTTTATATGTTATTATCGAATCTCAAATTTTGTTAGGTTTAAATCTACCTACTTACTTATATTGTAGGTACTTATTATACCTACTGATTGATATCAAAATAAAACATGATCTTACCTTTTTAACAATACATCACAAGTTCCATTCACTGTAAACTGGAAATAAATAATATGGGTTACGGTATTTCACTTTTATAATATTCGTTGTTTATCGTAGACTATTCATTAATTTCCATAATTATCATTTTTAAGCATATTTTAGTTAATTCAGCTGTAACATAACAGTTAACTTATTGTTAACTTTACTTAACAAAGTTTAAGAGGAACTAAAAATGAACTAAAAAGCGAGGTTGTTGAATACTTTCATTTGTTACATACACGTTGCCAATTTTCTAGTTAGAGAGGAGAAATTATTGCATTCGCGAAGACCAAACATGGAAAGTGTGTCATGTATATGCTTGTGTATTGTGTATAATAGAAATTCTATTTTTCTGTAAATATAATGTTGTATTTTTAACTCTAGTATTGTAGCTCAAAAGGTTTATCGACTTAAGTTTATATCAACACTTCCCACCCTTTGCCTGTGGTTGGCAAAAATGACAAATTTTAGAAACATTTGAAGGGAGATATTTTCGGGGTATAATACATATTTGCAAATACTATGGATGTTTATATTTGTAATCCTTCCGCCAGGGAGCATGAGCATATACCTACAGGGTGTCCCAAAAGTAGCGGAACATCCGATCCACGCACGATACATCCGATCGAAAAACTGAAAAATATGAGTTCAATATTTCTCAAAAATCTGTCGAATGACTGCATGAATATTGATATTTTCCTATTTCCTTCGTTTTTTAGTTTCGTTTTGAAAGGTGTGTGAGTACTTCTGATTTTTGGCATCTGGTATGTGGTACGGCGTTTAACTTCAAATAGATCTTTTAGCTTTACGAAAAGGTAAGATTTCCTTAAAAGATAGTACTGTAAAAAATTCCCCGCTGCAACATGTCTGTGACTATTTTTTTCCATGATTGGAGATACTGCTAGAACATCTCGCTACTGCAGGAGGGCTGCGGTAAATTTTCTTCTGTGTCTTCTGTGGATGAAACTGAGATTTCAGTAGGATGCAACTAGTGCTTAAATTTTGCTACTGGTGTCCTTATTCTGAGTGGTTTCCGAGGGAATTTCTTCTTTGATGAAGTGGACTTCAGATACCTAGATAAAATCCAGGTCAGAGAATATTTTTGAGTTGAAAGAATATTTTGGGAGTTTGGGAGGTGAAATTCTTTTCAAATGCAGTTTTTACCACACCGGGTATGTCTTGTTGGATTATTCTCCGACCTGGAAAATTCTTCTAAAAAGTGCATTCTGCAATTTTAAATGCCCCTTAAACGATCTGAACACCGTCACATCGAGTGGTTGAAATTTATGCGTGGTATGTGGTGGAATAGAAGCATGATAAAGCCATTTTCTCTGGAGAGAATTTCAAATTTAAATGCGAACTGTGGTTATCCAAAATTAAAATTACAAGGTGCTGTTTGGATGGTTGAACAATTATTTTAATAAAGAACTTCAGCTAAGTATTCAATAAAGATGTCTGCATTGATCCACCTAGAATCACTGCATCAAGCGGTCCAGGGTCCAGAATCCAACATTCTATCTTTCCTACTTTCGTCCTATTTCCGAAAATGAATGCTGGAGGAAGCAGAATTTATTATTCTTTCCTTTTGCTTAAATTAATGAGCCTTTTAGAAGAGCATGTTTTCACACCAGACTCGTCCATGTTTTTTATGCTGGTTGGGTTTTGTAAGAAATTGTATTTTATAGAATTACATCATTTTTCCATTGTAAATGTGTGAAGTCATAAAACTTGGAATCAATTTCTTTGGCATAGTTTCTAATTTTGTGTTCCATTTCTGGTCTGGACTGAACACTGATGGTAAGCGGCCCAACTTTTTTTGCTGATCCTTTCTTTATGTGACGGTGGAGCGTATACAATGGAATATGTATTGTACAGTTTTGAAGCTTTTGAATTGCTCGTCTTAGGTACTTTGTCAATTGCGAGCTCCATATCTTCCTCGGTCCATTGACCCTGCGTGGTCTTCCGTTTATATTTATTAACCATTTGAATCTAGAACAACAGATTGTGAAGGGTAAAAGGCTCATCTGGGGTTATGCCGTTCTAGGAGCAATGGGCGTCTTCCACGCGCTCCATGGAACAAGTTTTCTCAAAAAAGAAAAAAAAAATAAATTCTAGGACCAAAAAAAAGGGAAATAGGGAAAAGGGAGGAGCCTCCTTACTGACAGTCTGTGGATAAATGAAGGTAGGACTTCGGAAGTGATGCTGGCCGTACAGCGGCCATTCCGGTTTCGGAGCACAAGGTCACTCTGGCGGCGTCCTGGACTGAGATTTCTTTTGAAGATTCCGGAACCCCCATCTATAAAGATAAAAATAGGCCACTTAGGGAGAATGAACGAGATTGGGCCGTCGAAACACATATTTATAATCAAAAACCGGAGAAAAGAAGAAGAGACAGGCCCAGAGCACGATTTAAGCACCAGGTGGAAGCCGACTTTTACGAGTATGAAGAGTACGAAGTTGGAAATCCATGGTGCAGGATAGGAAGGAATGGAAGCTGATACTAGAACAGGCAGGGCCCCCGTAATGGGTATTGGCGCCTGTGTGCAAAAAAGGATTTTGGCGCCCCTTAAGGCATTTTGCATTATGTTTTTTATTTATTTTTTGAAGGTAGGTAGGTGCTTGAAATAAACCAGAAAACTGAACTTTAGAATGTGTTTCACCCCTTCTCGGGGGTGAAAAAACATACGTTCAAAAAAGTCCGGAATTGGATAAAATGACTAATTTTAAATAACTTTTCTTCTATAAAGATTTTTCTCTGTCAGTACTTTTCAATAGTTTTCGTTTAGTTTCGTTTTCAATAGTTATTTGCGAGTAAATTTATGTTCATTTTTCAACAAAAAAAAAACAAGTTTTTAGACGGATTTTCGCAAATAACTCAAAAAGTAAGTATTTTATCAAAAAAATATAGCTTATAAAAAGTGAAAAAAAATGGTGTAAGTACCTATATATCAAGTCTGCAGACTCAGTAGAAGCAGAGTTGTACCTGATAAAAGGAGGTTCTTATTCGTCAAATTACAAATCAAATATCGTAAACTACCTACGTAAGTTTCAACGTAAACTTATCAGGGAAAACTCATTACAACTTTTTTAAAGTGTTTAAAAGAAGCTATATTTTTTAACATCAAAAGTAAGTACGTTAAAAATAATGTTGGTCCCTTTTTTGGGTAAAAAAAATCATGTAAACCACCCCCTAATTAGCATCAAAATTAAATTAATCGTTACCGCTTCACCACAAGTTACTTTACTTATGTATTGTTTATATGATCTGAAGTTTCATCGGTTCAAAGTGCTTATTTTTGAAAATGCTGTATTTAAAAGGGCGAAAGGGCTGAACGAGTCACTAATCATGAGTGTATGCAAAATTTGAACAGGGATTTGATATGGAACCATATCTTCCAATTTTTATCTTACAGGAAAACAAAACATTCAAAATATTCAGAAAAGCATAATGTACATTTTTTTACTGCTTGAGATTTTTGGTATCACTAATTAATTTTAAAGTTATTTGGAAAAAGAAATTTTTTCAAGATGCTTAATTTTTGGTTATTTTACGTTGAAATATTCCATTTGGAATTTGACGAACAAGAACCTACTTTTCATTAGCTACAACTCTGCTTTCTACTGGGTTTTGCAGACTTCATATATAAATTATTTTTTTCACTTTCTTGTAAGCTATATTTTTGCTAAGAGTATTTTTCGATAAATGAATTAATTTTTAATTGCGAAAAACCGTCTAAAAACGGGTTTTTTTTTGTTGAAAAATGAACATACTCACTCGCAAATAACTCGAAAAGAATTGACTTAGTGAAAATCTCTATATAACAAAAGTTGCTTAGAATTAGTCAGTTTATCCAATTCCGAACTTATTTTGAACGAATGTTTTCTCACCCCAGAGAATACCCCCAGGTATTCTCGGGCGTATTCCCCTGAGAATACCCCTTTTACCCCCAGAGTAAAAGCACACATCGGCACAGTAGGTATCACTTCTTTTCTTGTAAGCTATGTGTATGACAAATTGTATGTCAATCCAAGCGGTTCTTTAAAATTTACAACAAAAACCGTGAGTAAATGGACTATTATTAGTACGCTAAATATCAAAATGAAACAAACAGAATAAAAGCATAACAAAATAAATTAAAATGCCTGACTTCTGACATGTACTCGCAAATGGGAATCGGCAGTAACTGGATGATATACTAATCAAATTTAGTGTGTGGTTAAACTGAATCCGATTTAATTTCTCAATTTTTATTTTAAAATTAATTTTTGTTTTTTGTTTCTTTGCTTTTTTTTTGCAATTTTTGACCCCGGGTTTTGGCGCCCCTAAAGGATGGCGCCCGTGTGCATTGCACACTTTGCACATATGGTAGCGGGGGCCCTGAGAACAGGCCAAGACCTACTATGGATTCTAGAGCTAATGATGACGATGATGAATGGAAGCATATGAGACTCCCTTTTGTCCTTGTACTAATGAATGTACGGGAGATCTAAATCATGTATTTCTTTAACGTCCCAATCTGAGAAATCAGATTCACAACGTATCAGTCTAACAGTAGTTAAGATCAGCAATCTGTTATCTCATTCAGACAAATCAACATTCGAGATTTTAATCTTTTTATTCTAATTTATTTCATTTTTATTGATAAATACATTTTCTATAAGTTTTAGTATCTATATTTTACTGTTTTCATAAATTTACTTTCTATTTTACTATAGTTCTGCAAAAATTGATTACTCAACGCAAAGGGTTCAGTGACTTTATTATTTATTCCCTAAACAAACAATCAAATTGAGCAACCGGCAACACCGCCAAATTTGATAGTTCCAATCACAAGGTGTTGCGGTCAAATAACTTTCGTACTAGTTTCGTCCACATAATGTTTGTTTACCTATTGCCATGGTTACTTTGTGGTATTGTTGGTCTTTTTATAGGGTTGGAAAAATCGGGGTTAGTGGTGACGAAAGTTGCGGTGACACTGAAAAATTATTTTTAAAGGTAAATTCTAAAAGAAAATTGCACAATTATCAACGGTCTTATAATAGATTTGCGTAAAAAAGAAAAAAAGGTTTTTGAGTAAATTTCCTTTATGGAAATTTCCTGGAAATTCGGTTCACTAAAATCAATACTTAGAGATGACTGTGGTAATCCACTAGATTATTTACTTCTGGTTTCAGTTTATTGAGTTTTATTTTATTGTTTTAATTATTTTGCGAAACATGCGATACTACGTCAGCACTTTTTGTTTGTATAGGTACAATACTTGTAGCTTCGTTTGTTTGGTAGTTTGTAGTAGTTTTTGAAACAATACATTGTAATCTAGAGTAGTGGAAGTCTTTTTTATTATCTGGTAAGTTTTAATAGAGAAAATCCTTAGACTCAGAGAACAGATCATTTTAGAAATAAATGAAGATGATTTCTTTTTTAATTTTCATTTTTATTACAGTGTGAGATCACAGCCCTGGTTTGACCATTGTTGAACATAATCCTCCTCCAGATATTACCATCTACTTCTGTTCTGCGCGTCTGCCATCTACTTAATTGGTCACAATTATTTTGTGATCGTCGGTCCATCGCGTTTTGGGTCTTCCCCGGCATCGCTTGTCTTCCCGTGCTATCCACTCAGTCCCGGATTAAGAATCTTAACCCACATAACAATTTCATGTTCTTAGTAGATTCATAGAACATACTTTTCAGAAAAAGTATATACTAAGAATATGCGTAATTACCATTGCGAATGTGCAGAGCACATACTGAGTATATACTACATTACAGCACTTAAACGTTCTATGTATATACTTAGAATGTACTACCGCAGTTCTTTTCAGTATATACTAAGAATATACTTTTTAGAACATTCCAAGGACGTGCTATAAACCTTCTATTTATATACTTAGAACGTACTACCGCACATCTTTTTTATATTTACCTAAACTAAACTATGTATGAGTAACTAAAATTTATATACTTATATGTACTTACTTATATGTATTTATTAAATAATATTGAGTTACCAAAATAGATTATTAGGGCCATTCCACGAACATACGCCTGTTTTGGATTACTTCGACAACGAATATTTTACTGTGCAATATAAGAAGTACGAAAGTAAATGGCGCTAATAATTATTCCAATAAACAACAATGTAATTTGCAATTTACTTTCGTTCTTCCTATTTTGCACAGTAAAATATTCGTTGTCGAAGTAATCCAAAACAGGCGTATGTTCGTGGAATAGGGTATACTAGTACTTTATTATCATTCGTCTTCATCCTTAACACTGCCACACTGCATAAATACATATTTTCGATTTCATATTTTACCGTTGTTTCCTACCCTGATCCATTCAGGTAAGAAATGGTCAGAATAAGACAAGACGGGGTTAGGGGGATATGTATTGTGGAAGTGGAACAACAACATATCGGTGCACCGGTGAGTGTTGCCAAACGGAGGGAAATTTCACTTTTTGCGGGAATTTTTAACATAAAAGGTTATAAAGGGAAAAGTTAACTCAAAAGGGAATTTTTGTTCCAGTCCAAATTATTAAATATTAAAAAAAATCAAAATATTTGAAAATAATTAAACATATCTTCTCAGATTTTGTAAACAGGAGGGAATTTTTTTTTTATATAAAAGTGGGAATTTTTAAGGTTGACGGAAAAAGCTTACTCGATTGTTGGCAACACCAAAGCCTTTGGTTGTGGGTTTTGGCATGCTTTGGTTCTGGAATGGCCCGTATCACAGCCTCCCGTATTGAATTGAATGTACCTAAATTCAAATTCCAACGATGTAAAAATACTCGTGATAAACTCGAAATGGTAAAGTTATTTCAATTATGAAAACGAATTTTTAATAATAAACGTTAATACAATTAATGTTTAAACCTTTTTTACCATACAACAATTTTGAAATAAAATTCGTCCAATACTACCTACATACATAAATTTTATTAATTATTCTAAAATATAACGAAGTTGATAATCTATAAGGCTAATATTATACTTCCTATACATACCTACCTATTATTTTCAAGATATTTTAAAAGTATCTACTTATAAGTATGTGTTAAGAATGTACTTATAAGTATGTGCTAAGAATATTCGATAAAGGTATATTCTAAGAATAAACTTTTACGAATATTCCGAGTTACTATACACGAATGTACTCAGTATATTCAATACGAGAATATACTTTAAAGTATATGCAAAGAACATGAAATTTAGAATGTTTTTTAAGGTACATGCTATGCTTGTACTAAAAAGAATATACTCCGACGAATGTTGGTAGTATATGCTTAGAACATGATACGAACATCATTGTTATGTGGGAAGGACCCTAGGCAACCCAAGTTATGAGGCCCCTTAAGAAACCTAGGCTTTCTCCGTTTTTAATAATTTTCATTTTTGAAAATGTCCGTTCGCCTCGCCTATTGCGAAATAACCCAAAATGACTGTGAAGCAGGAATAAATTGTTTTCTCTGCAAGTCTTGAAGCTGGATCTAGGATAGTTTTTATTTAGTTTTGAAGCACACTCCTTTATTTGAGTATTACTCAATTTTGTAAAAACACATCAAAGACCAAAAAATACTGAGTTCACTGACCCGTACACTGTAAACCGATGATTCAGCTCAGTAATTAGCTTATCCAACATTGGTAGATAGGTACGTTTTAACCTTTAACTTTTGTCCACCCTGTAGAAAAACTTCATTGGAATTAGCATCATCGAAATGCAGTTTTTTTGCTCGTTTTCGTTTACTCGCGTCGGAATATTTAGAGTATTTTAGATCGGAGGTCTTCTGCTCGTAGTAAGCAAAATTATCTCTTTGGAATTTTAAGAACTCCAAAAATGAATTTAGAAGCTGAACTGCAGTTTGAAGTTTAATTTAGTCTCTCTAAATCTCTGTAATTATTCACTGACAGCGTTGATGCGTTCTTAAATTGTTGCCCAAAACTCATTCATTATGAATTTTCTTATTTTGACATTTCTTTCAACAAACACTTATATAATATATAAAACTTTCAACAAACACTTATATAAACCTCATGAACTGTTTCAGCTTTATAATTTGTGTCTTCAGCAAAAGTATGACGAGCAGATTTGAAAGCGTTGTAATATTTAGACAAAGGTCTTGTTGCATGTGCCCTTGCAGTCCATTATGTGCTGCTTGTCCTTTTAAGAACTAGATCGTGGCGAATGAGATCGCTTAGTGGAGTTTCATTTAAGCATTTGATCGTAACTTCCCAGCAGTGAGTAGAGGCTGAAAAATAGTTGTACACGGACTGAACAAACCCAAAATACGATATTCTATTTGCAGGGCCCCCGTAAGGGGTACTGGCGCCTGTGTGCAAAAAAGAATTTTGGCGCCCTTAAGGCATTTTGGATCATGTTTTTTATTTATTTTTTGAAGGTAGTTAGCTACTTGAAATAAACCAGAAAACTGAACTTTAGAATGTGAGTTTCACCCCTTCTCGGGGGTGAAAAAACATACGTTTAAAAAAGTCCAGAATTGGATAAAATGACTAATTTTAAATAACTTTTCTTCTATAAAGATTTTTCTCTGCCAATACTTTTCAATAGTTTTAAAGTTATTTGCGAGTAAATCTACAGTTGAGTCCGCGAGTCTTTACCCGTGCGTCATTTATACCTGGTGAGATAAAACACATACTTTTTTACTAGCATCATTCTCTTCCACGCATGAAACTCATGATAAACCAGCTGCCGTTTGTTATTAAGGCTATGGGTACATAATTCGCAAATATTTTACGTGTATCCCTACTTTTTCTGTCTTTACACGGCAAATTACGTGTAGTAAAATTCACACTGGTGTGGATATGTAAACATTACTAGAATGTCATTCTACTTGAAAATGTCATAATTAATTTAAAGAGATGGCTTTTGAATGTTCTTGGATAACTGTTATTTTTATAATTGCAAATTATTAATTCAGTTAATAAATGTGATAATTTTTTCACTAACTATGTTTTCAGTGACTGTAATAATTTATTTGTACAACAAAAACTAATAATCAATCGAGAAAAGAGGAAAAGTGTTAAAGTGATTTTTTAATAATATGTTGTTATTTTGGAACGCTTACAATTTTGAACATCTCTAACAACAAAATACTTGGATCACAGGATATATCTGATGTATTCTCTGCTTGGATCTTTCACAAATAATACACAATAAATAACTTTTTATTAAGTTCACGTCTTAAATCAATTATTTATCAAATACACTATATATCAATAATATTTAATCAATTTCTCAAAATATTCCCGATGCAATGTCAAATATTTAAAATTGTCACTGATTGTCAGTGTCTGACTGACAATATATGCTGACAATATTATATTCGGTTGAGTGCGTTGTAAGACAAAGACAGATTTGGGAAACATTACCACGGCATTGTGTTCATTTTTTTCAAATCCTGAAAAAACCAATAAATATTTTTGAAAAATTTAAACGCAGAATGAAAGACTAAATTATTACCGAGGGCCGAAAGTCCCTTAGAATAAATAAAAAGTTTATTTTGAATGAGATATTTGAATTTAAAAATCACACTAAATTTTCTCTTAGTTTTTTCACCCCTGTAACTGATTAAAATAAACATTGTAGAAGTTCTCAGGGACTTTCGGCCCTTGCTAATAACGTAATCTT
Organism: Diabrotica virgifera virgifera; assembly: GCF_917563875.1. NCBI lineage: Eukaryota > Metazoa > Arthropoda > Insecta > Coleoptera > Chrysomelidae > Diabrotica > Diabrotica virgifera. Next base: position 50,122,656 of record NC_065446.1, read on the forward strand.
TCATTCTGCGTTTAAATTTTTCCAAAATACTTATTAGTTTTCTCAGGATTTGAAAAAAATGAATCCCCATTTGAATAGCATTGCAGCCGAAAATACGTTCCGATCCTCTTAAGTAATAACACGTGTTATTTGTATGAACCATCTAGACTCAGTGCATTGAAAAGAGATAGGTACAAAAAAAGACGATTCGGTATGTTTTCATATTTTAAGCACAATTTGTTTGACATTTCTGCTTTGTTTACTTTTGTGGCTGTCAGTCAGTTGAATTTTTTGCGGTTTTTGTCGAATTTTTGCGTTTTGAAGTTTCTTTATATTACACAAACAGTTGTTTTCACAACTAATTTTATATTGGGCTTTGAAATTTTAAGGTAAATAATTATATTTTTTCAATTAATATTTAAAACATACAAAGCTAACGTCATTCACACAGTAAAGAAATGATTGTGTTTAGATTTCCGTCAAAGTGAATAAAATAACAAAAATAAAATATGTTATTGAATTTTTTTATAAATTGTTTATTTATTTATTAATCAATAATATTAAAAGAATTTATTAAGCTACTTCAAATGTAGCTGTAATTCTGCACAAAAATTTTGAAGCAAAACTTACATTTGACATTCTATATATTTGATAACGTCAAATTTTATAATAAAACCCGTAATCGGAACAGTAGCCACTTTCTGTCAGTTGTTGTTGCGTGAAATAGATTTCCGACTTATTTCTTATGCTTTAAATGATGACGCACGGGTAAAGACTCGCGGACTCAACTGTACTTATGTTCATTTTTCACCAGAAGAAGAACAAGTTTTTAGAGGGATTTTCGCAAATAACTCAAAAAGTATTTTATCAAAAAAATATAGCTTATAAAAAAGTGAAAAAAAAAATGGTGTAAGTACCGATATATGAAGTGTGCAGACCCAGTAGAAGCAGAGTTGTATCTGATGAAAAGGAGGTTCTTATTCGCCAAATTACAAATCAAATATTTCAATGTAAAATAACCAAAAAATCAAATGAGTGTATGCAAAATTTGAACAGCCATATCTTCCAATTTTTGTCTTACAGGAAAACAAAACATCCAAAATATTCAGAAAAGCAAAATCTACATTTTTTACTACTTGAGATTTTTGGTATCACTAATTAATTTTTAGAGTTATTTGGAAAAAGGAATGTTTTTAAGATTGAAAAAAAATTACACTACCAATTTTTTTTAAAAATGAGCACTTTAAATCAATGAAACTTACAGATCATATAAATAAAGCTTTTCTTAAACATTTTAAAGAAGTTGTAATGAGTTTTTCCCGAAAAGTGCTTAATTTTTTGGTTATTTCACGTTAAAATATTTGATTTGGAATTTGACGAATAAGAACCTACTTTTCATTAGCTACAAATCTGCTTACTACTGGGTTTGGCAGACTTCATATATAAATTATTTTTTCACTTTCTTGTAAGCTATATTTTTGCTAAGAGTATTTTTTCGATAGAATAATTAGTTTTTAATTGCGAAAAACCGTCTAAAAATTGGGTTTTTTAGTTGAAAAATGAACATAATCACTCGCAAATAACTCGAAAAGAATTGACTTGGTGAAAATCTCTATACAACAAAAGTTGCTTAGAATTAGTCAGTTTATCCAATTCCGGACTTATTTTGAACGAATGTTTTCTTACCCCCGAGAATACCCCCAGGTATTCTCAGGGCGTATTCCCCTGAGAATACCCCTTTTACCACCAGAGTAAAAGCACACATAGGCACAGTAGGTATCACTTCTTTTCTTTGTTAGCTATGTGTGTTGTAAATTTTATGTCAATATAAGCGGTTCTTTAAAATTTACAACAAAAACCGTGATTAAATGGACTATTATTAGTAGGCTAAAATATCAAAATGAAACAAACAGAATAAAAGCATAACAAAATACATTAATATGCCTGACTTCTGACATGTTCTCGCAAATGGGAATCGGAAGTAACTGGATGATATACTAATAAAATGTCGTGTGTATTTAAACTGAATTATATTTAATTTCTCAACTTTTATTTTAAAATTAATTTTTGTTTTTCTGTTTCTTTGCTTTTTTGAAATTTTTGACCCCGGGTTTTGGCGCCCCTAAAGGATGGCGCCCGTGTGCATTGCACACTTTGCATATATGGTAGCGGGGGCCCTGTCTATTTGAAGGAGATGAATGCCTTCAAAATTTCTTTTTGATGCTGAAATACTTTCATCAAGGTTTTTACATTCTGAAGAGCTTTCCCAATTTAAAATTTCCTTACTTCTTTAATTATTGTATTCCAAAATCCTATGTCGTTTTCCGAATTTAGGACCCAATTGATCTTTAACTTCAATTTCTAACTTAGTTTCGGTTTCTGGTTCTTTACTGGTTTCTGGTTCTAACTTCTTGAACTGGAATAGAACTGTCGTTGTACATGTTTTTTCATCTACTTCAGTTACGGAAGCTATCTTTCCCGCAGTTATTTCTATTTCATCATCTGCATTTTCATTGGTTGCAGCTTCACTAGCTATGGATTTCCGTGTGAAGCTCAGTTTAAACTCAAATAAGTTTTGCTTCTGCTTTAGACCTTGCTTAAGGATCTTATCTTTCTCCTGCTTTTTCTTATGTTTTTCTGCTCCACTCTCGAATCTTTTTTTCTTATTTCCGTCTGTAGTACTGTTCCTTTTACCAAAGGGCATTCATTAGCGATTTATTCTCCCAACATATACTTTCTATGTGAACAAAAGTATGTATTGTAATCAAGGGCGGATCCAGGACCGATTTTCGGGTGGGTCCATGCACTTTTTTTGGGAGGGTGACCCGGGGGATCTGGTGATAATTTTTAAAAATTTGGGTTACAATGGTGAGTTTTAAGGCACTTTTCACAAACTATTGAGTGCCATAAAGACATTCAAAACTTATCGTTTTTAAAGTATTATTAAAGTCAGTACCGATTCCTACACTCATTCTTGATTTTCACTAACTATTTTTATCTTCTCATAATCGTCAATAAACTTGACAAACTTCAGGAATGTTATTCTTGTGTATGTATCTCAAATTTAGAAAAAGCTGTTCCACGTAGGATACGTCGGCCGTTTCGTCAAATATGATAGGGTAAACATTTGCACTTTGAACCTGATTCATTATTTATTCAATCATTTATTCACCACAACATGTTATCAATTGACTTTGATTGGTGCTACTAATGTATGTTGCTAGGGAAGATGCTGTGGATAGATGTTGTTTAAGAGTCTTATGTCCTAATGCTATTTAAAACCTTAACAATTCACTCATTGCTAGGTCCAGCAGCTTCTTCCAGAAGCAGAAGGCCATCATTACGATAGCCTCTTAGAGGAATAATTTGTCGACCTAAAAACACTATAGACTCTACTATTGGTCGTAGTTTTTCTCTATTTTCTTGTATCTGTCTAGACCTTTGAGAGTCTATCTGGTTCATGTCTGACTTTTGCGGGTTGCAATAACTTCATGGTTCTGTATGGTTCCGTCTTTGCCCATGAGTTTGGCGAAAAATGTTGAGAAAAGCTTCGTGACAAGGCTTTTTGTCATCCCTTTATTGAAACCATATTTTTTGTTAGAAAAATAAAACGCAATACTTGCAAAACAATTCGTTTTCTAATGTGCGAAAGTACCAACCAACTCCTTTGTTCTAAGTGCTGGTGACCCAAGTAACGCTAAATTTGATAAAATTGATACGATTGATGGCTGCCAAAGTCGTTTTAACAAATGTCACTTTGTAAAATTATCAACAGTTTGATTTACAAAACATCCTGTCATTCTTGAAGCTTCCGTTACTGCTTTTGTTCAATTATAGTTCAGAAGACAGCTGTATCCCCTGTTTTGTGCATATATAAGTATGTGTTTAAAACTACAAATATTTAAACTTCCATTTTTTAAATTCTCGGAGGGGGCCATGGGGGCCCCTCCCTGGATCCGCCCTTGATTGTAATGTAGTTTTATACGTCCACCATCACTTTTATGGTATTACGCGATATTTGAATTTTTCAACATAATATGATTTATAGTTTTTATTTATATCTAATTTTTTTTCGTTTTGGGCCCTGCGAGGCCCACTTTGGGGCCGAGGCTCCTAGGCAACTGCCTACTTTGCCTAATGGTTAATCCGGCACTGTATCCACTCAAGCAATTTTTTTGTCCATCTGTCTCTTTCATTCTTGCAGTATAGCCCTCTAGCCTATCTAGAGGTCATTTTTTTGCCATGTAATGGGTTCGATAATATCTTCCACTCCGGTTGGTCTACAATTTCGATACGTTCCTCGTTTCTTACTCTAAGGCCCAAACCAGACGGGCCACTCTGCAGCGCTACTGTGTGGATCCACAAAGCAGCTTCCGATGATTTAGTCCCGGCGCATATTGAACCTAAGAGAGTCACAACCTGCGCCGGTGGGACGGGTGACCTGTGCAGTTATTTTTCTAGCGTGCCGCATATTAAACACAAGCTAACCCGACCGTCGGCTGTTGCCGTAACGAATAGAGACGGGCAAAATAAGTGCAAACGTGTAACGGTTACTATTGATACCGGTTCTCAGTGGTAGGTACTGAGTACAAATACTGATTACAAAATACTGATGTATCTGATCCTTGTACTGAATTGAGTAGGCAACTAAAAAACGGTAGTTCCGTACATGTAACTAGTAACGTTTTAAAAATATCTTACACGTCCCTAGTAGTCGTACCGGTATGATTTTCGAAAATATCGAATTTGATCATAAGCGGGTGCATAAAAAGATATCTTACACTGAGTATTCTATTTCGACATACCTTTATAATAACAAGCATAAGTTAAACACTGCACTGATTGTGATTGCAAAAACGGTTCGCATGTTTTAAATAAGATTTTGGCTGATTATGTTTTTGATAAAATATTAAATAACACAAAAAATACAATTCACAACCATCATTTAATTTTTAACGATAAACAAAAGTCTAATAAATATATGATGACAAGTTTAAGAGGATCGGTACGTATTTTCGGCTGCAATGCTATTCAAATGGGGATTCATTTTTTTCAAATCCTGAGAAAACTAATAAGTATTTTTGAAAAATTTAAACGCATAATGAAAGATTACGTTATTAGCGAGGGCCGAAAGTCCCTAAGAACTTCTATAATGTTTATTTTAATAAGTTACAGGGGTGAAAAAACAAAGAGAAAATTTAGTGTGATTTTTAATTTCAAATATCTCATTCAAAATAAACTTTTTATTTATTCTAAGGGACTTTCGGCCCTCGATAATAATTTAGTCTTTCATTCTGCGTTTAAATTTTTCAAAAATATTTATTGGTTTTTTCAGGATTTGAAAAAAATGAACACAATGCCGTGGTAATATTTTCCAAATCTGTCTTTGTCTTACAACGCACTCAACCGAATATAATATTGTCAGCATATATTGTCAGTCAGACACTGACAATCAGTGACAATTTTAAATATTTGACATTGCATCGGGAATATTTTGAGAAATTGATTAAATATTATTGATATAGTGTATTTGATAAATAATTAAGACGTGAACTTAATAAAAAGTTATTTATTGTGTATTATTTGTGGAAGATCCAAGCAGAGAATACATCAGATATATCCTGTGATCCAAGTATTTTGTTGTTAGAGATGTTCAAAATTGTAAGCGTTCCAAAATAACAACATATTATTAAAAAATCACTTTAACACTTTTCCTCTTTTCTCGATTGATTATTAGTTTTTGTTGTACAAATAAATTATTACAATCACTGAAAACATAGTTAGTGAAAAAATTATCACATTTATTAACTGAATTAATAATTTGCAATTATAAAAATAACAGTTATCCAAGAACATTCAAAAGCCATCTCTTTAAATTAATTATGACATTTTCAAGTAGAATGACATTCTAGTAATGTTTACATATCCACACCAGTGTAAATTTTACTACACGTAATTTGCCGTGTAAAGACAGAAAAAGTAGGGATACACGTAAAATATTTGCGAATTATGTACCCATAGCCTTAAAATTGATCGACTTTGTCGATAACAGTGTCATTAATATATATTTTCTACCATTAATCATTTTCCAATGATTGTGTGGATTTAGAAATACATACTAAACAATTTTTTGATCTGTATAAAGGAGATTATAATTATGACACATTATGGTACTCCTTATTTTTCAAATAATATGCTCTTGTAAACGCATAACTTTGATTTATTGGCAAAAGCCACACTAACTACAGAGCCGTGCGGTACATCTTTTCAATATGATGCAAGTCTTCGAAATGCCGCCTCTTAAGTATTACAGAAACTTAACTTTTATTTTTATTAAATGAACCTACACAAAATGAAGGACACCTTTTATTTTAAAAGCAAAACATACTTTATAGACCTGGATCCGGCAAACTGAAAATTTGTTAGTAGCTTAACGGTGTCTATTCGGACAAACTTTGATGTACAGGAACACTGGAACAGGGGAAGGTTTAATATTAAAACAGTTTAAAAATTTGGAACGTCACATTACGAAAACGTCCCATGTATTTTGTCGGACAGAACAACCAATCGATTTGTTACCCTATCATTAAACTCTCATTAAAAAATCAGACTGCTATTACTAACCAACATGATTCCTGTTATTTGACATGTTCTTCCTGTTTCACTCATTAAAATGCCCAGTTAGTGATAAACACCAGTCTAATTTTTCCATGAGAGTTTAATGAAATGGTAACAAATCAATTGGAAGGTATGTCCGGCAAAATATATGGAACGTTTTTGTAGTCTGACGTTCCAAATTTTTAACCTGTTCCACAATTAAAACTTCCCCTGTTTCAGTGTTCCCGTACATCAAAGTTTGTCTGACGAGACACCGTTAAGCTATTAACAAATTTTTAGCTTGCTATTAATCAACTTTTTGTTGGTACGCGGGATCCAGACCTAGAAATACAATGTCACAAATGATGGCGTAATCCCTTTTCTATAGGTATAAAAATTTTGTAAATATCATTCATTTCTTAAATCTACACAACATTATCATTAAAAACCGTTAAGCATATCTGTGAATATCGCACAACCCTCAAATAAAATGTGTCATCATACCGGGCTTGTTCATGCTTAAAAATAAAATATGTAGACAATATATAAATATATGTAATAGGTAAGCAGTTTTTGCAACGACAATCCAATCACAATCAGTGTTGTTTATAATAATAGTAATCCCGAACGAGTTCTATTAGCTTTTCTACGTCCATCTCGAAAACAAAACCGCAACTGAGAATTGAGTCACGCGTCCCACGACACCAGAAAACTGTACGCCGATGACAAACGTTTGCATGCTAGACCTGGCACTGTATTCACTGATATTAGGATGCGCAGAACTCTCTACGCACCTCGCCGGTGCCAGGTTGTGTTCGCTTAGGATCAATTTGCGCCGGCACTTACCGTGGGTTCTTATGTAAAGTGGACGTCGCACCCAAGACGAGCGACTGTGGCCAGCCACAGTCGCCGAGCCTCACTGCTAGTGGCAAACGCCATTCAGACGGATCACTTTTGTAGCTGCCGCAGATGTTTACGAGAATTTATAGGGTGAGCACCTAAAATGAATTTCGATTCGGAACGGTTTTTGATTGAAGTGCAAAACAGACCGGATATATGTGATACAAGAACCCGAGGGCATATTTATAGGGCATTCAAAGGAAAAGCGAGGGACGTCATCTTTGAATTATTTGTTTCTGATTTTAAAGAAGGTAGCCCTATCGAAAAGAATAAATCCCATAAGCAATGTTTTCTCTATTTATATTTACATTTTATTATACGCATTGGATGTATTTGAACTGAACAAAACAAATACAATCTTGTTTGTGTAGTAAAGAAAAGAGAGACATTCTCACAAACAATTTATTTTACAACTGACGACCGGTTTCGCTGTCTCCACTTTGCACAGCATCTTCAGGTCCCCGTTAAAGTAAAATTAAATGCTACAAACAAAAAAAAGCCAGAGTTAGTTAAGTGATCTGGTTTAAATCAAAAGTTAATGATCAAGCCAATATCAAAGTACATACATACATATATTTATGCATATGCATACACATAAATACCCACATGTACGTGCGTATGGTGTGTAACCCTCACACTCACATACATGCACGCATTTATATGTAAAGGTAACAAAAGTATGTCAAGTACAATATACAATATATACTTACACTTACTTTCCGGTACATATAAGGGAAGAACATAGTAGTAGTATTCAATATCATACTTTTTCTCTACACTTTGCTAAAGAGAGGGTTGGTAGAGGGATAGATTTGAATGTAATATATTAACAAAACATTGGCAGGATCTTGAGGGGATTAGTAAGAAAACACGACATTAAACCGAGAAACGAAAATTGTTAGTTGTAAACTGCTCGTCAAAAGTTAGGGACATAGAAAATTCTGCTGAATTTTTATAGTAGATTTTTTCGTGAACAGATTAACGGATTCCGCTATTTTTTTATTATTTTAGACTTTTCTTTAGTATTTACACAGTTATGCAAAGGTTTACTCAAACTTTTTTTGGGTGGAAGAAAAGAAACATGTTTTTCTTATGTTAAGTTTGAGACGCCCTGTAGGGAGAACGAGGTACAAATGGGAGTTGTAGCCGACGCTTGAAGTGTTCTGTATTTACTGAATAACTATTGAAAAACACTATAAATGCTAATGTATTTATTGCTATAGTGACAAAATTGTATGTAGTGTACTACCCTGAAGACGAATGAGTACTGTCTTTCCCCTCAGTAAGGGTGATGGTCGCACGCATCCACGATGCGCTCTGACTCAAATTAAAATTGGGGGTGAGTGGCGCGTACATGCCCCCCGCCTTGAAATACATTTCAAATATGTCAACACAAATTATGCAAGTACATATACAACATATATAAAGTATACAAATGAATGAAGGAAATACATATAAATAAGATAAAATACATAAATGAGATAAAAAAAATGGTTATGAGAATAACGCAAAGTGTTCAATATAAGTGAAAACTTAAATGTTCGGTAGTGAAAATAACGAAAAGTCTTCAATATAAGTAAAGCTTAAATGTTCGGTAGTGGTGAAATGTTCTTAACCGCGCGTTTGTATTCGCCGCGAGCTGTTTTCACTGACACTACGCGAGTCACACCATCTTGTCCTGGATGAATGGCAGTCACACGGCCCAATGGCCAACACAGAGGTGGAAACCGCATGTCCTTGATTAAAACTAATTGTCCCATTTGTATGTTAGGTGAAGGGTCAGAAAACCATTTCTGCAACTCTCCCATGTATTCTTTGGACCAGCGATGCCATAGGTGCTGGTGCATCATCTGAAGATGTTGATAACGAGACAATCGGTTTGTAGATACTTCCGTCACGTCTGGTTCAGGCAATGCAGTAAATGGTCTGCCGATGATAAAATGAGCTGGTGTAATGGGATTTAAATCATTGGGATTGGAGCTAAGAGGTGAGAGTGGTCGGGAATTTAATACTGACTCTACTTGAATTAAAAGTGTTTGAAATTCCTCAAAAGTGAGTATGTTGTTTTTCATTGTTCGGCGTAAATGCACTTTCATTGATTTTACGCCCGCCTCCCAAATTCCCCCGAAATGTGGAGAATTTGCCGGAATGAATTTCCAAACTATTTGATCGTTAGCGCAGAATGAGTTATTATTGAGTAAAAAATTTGAAATTGCATCCAACTCACTCTTGGCTCCTGTAAAATTAGTGCCATTATCCGAAAATAATTGCAAGGGCCGGCCTCTTCTAGCTATAAAGCGCTTGAGGCAGGCAACGAATGCTTCGGAAGTAAGACTTGTGGCTATCTCCAGATGAATAGCCTTGGTTGTAAGGCATATAAAGAGGCAAACCCAAGCCTTAAACGCCTTGCACCCCCGACCCTTCCTATCCTTTAGGAGAAAGGGCCCAGCGTAATCCACGCCAGTTGAATGGAAGGGAAACGTTTGAGTAACCCGCTCCTTGGGAAGATCACCCATTATAGGGGTTTGAAAAGAGGGTTTTGCCCTGAAACATGTTATGCAACTATGCACTGTTTTGCGAGCAATGTTGCGGCCGGAAATGGGCCAAAACCTGTCCCTAACAGAAGAAAGTAAATGGTTGGGACCTGAATGAAGAAGCCTTTTATGTTCATCAATGAAAAGTAATTTTTTAAAATGCGAATCTTTGGCAAGTAGAATAGGATGGCGTTTTCGAATGACCATGAGGCATGTTTGAGTCTACCTCCAACTCGCAAAATACCCATGTCGTCCAAAAACGGCGAAAGAAACTTAAGAGTACCCTTTTTTATTGGGCATGATTCTCTCAACAATTTTATTTCTGAACTGAAATATTCAGCTTGAATTATCTTTGAAAGAATGTTCAACGCATTTGACAGTTCTTCACTGCTCAATGGCCCATGGCACTTATCGTTACTTGGTTTGAGGTTATGAATAAAACGTAAACCAAATGCCATAGAGCGATGAAGTCTTGAGAAATTTGAAAATCGTTCAATATCTATTATTGCAGTACCTCTTATTGTAGTTTGTAGCACTTGAGGGGTTTTTATTTCAGGAAGTTCCGTTTCCTTGAAAACGGAAGCAATGGGCCAATTCACTGAGGGAAGAGAAAGCCAGTCTGGACCATGCCACCATAAAGAAGATGCAAATAATGAAGTTGGAGTGACACATCGTGACAATAGATCTGCAGGGTTCGAAGATGAATTGACGTGGTACCAATTTTCACATGAAGTTTTGCTCTGAATTTCAGATATCCTGTTTGCAACAAATGTTTTTAGTGAAGAAGAGGATATGTTTAACATTGCCTTGAATGTCAATTGCGCGAATGTATGCGCAGGCACCATAAGCCTTCTCACTTGCATCGCAAAAAGTGTGGATTTCAGTTACAACAGGGTTGTTACATCTTATATGTCTAGGAATCGTAAAGGTTCCAAGATGTGCCATACGTAACCGTATTTAATTGAAATTCCAAAAGAGAATCTGAAGGTTTTTCTCTCCACAGAATTTGTTGAAGATTTCTTTGTGGAGGATGAATTGAAACTTGCCGATACATTTTGCATATATCAGCTGAAACGACATACGTATGTTGCCTGAAACGAAGTAAGATGTGAAAGAGATCATTTTGAATGGTTGGTCCTACCATTTGTATATCATTTAAGGACCAGCCTGAAGATGAAGAACAAGAACCATCGAATAAAACCCGTAATTTGGTTGTAAGTGAATCTGCCTTTAATACGCCATGATGTGGCAAAAAGAACTGTGTTGTATTATTCGACGGGTCTACCTTGGACATATGCCCTAACTCTTTATACTCTCTCATGAATGAAGTGTATAACTCTCGAAGCTGTGCATTCCGCTGAAGTTTACGTTCTAGATCATGAAACCTTTTAAGTGCAATAGATCTTGAGTCACCTAGTCTAGAAATAGGTTCTTTCAAGGGTATTGAGACCACGAATCGACCTTCGTTGTCTCTGTAGTGTGTAAAAGTAAACATATCTTCACAAGATTTCTCTTCTGGAGACTGAATTAAGTCAGAACACTCCTCTATTTCCCAAAAGCGAGCAAGCTGACTTTGTATGTTTAAGTTTTGTGAATAACTTGGAGAAGAACTGGATCGGTCTGAAAGATGGGCTTTGAAACTATCCAACCAAACTTAGTTTTATGAAGAAACGGACCTGAAGGTTTAAGACGAATCTGTCCTATGCATAATGTTTCCCAAAACAACTCAGCACCTATGAGAAGATCAATTTGTTTGGGAATGTGAAAATCAGGATCTGCTAATTTATGACATGTAGGTATCGAAAGAGATACTGGATCAATAGGAGCTTCGGGTACAACATCGCATATTTCTGGAGCTACCAAACAGACTAAAGGAGCAGTAAATGGAGTGTTTTTAGACAAAATTTGAATTTGACAAACAGCCTGAATTTTGAATTCCACCTTGAATGCCCCTGAAATCGTAATATTTGTAGGCTTTCTTGGTAGTGCAAGTTTATGGCATAAATGTGAACTAATGAAATTAGACTGGCTCCCTGGATCTAAAAGTGCTCTGCAATCATGACGATTTCCCTTTGAATCAACTACCTCTAACAAGAGAGTGGATAGAATTACCTGTTTTGAACTTAAATTAAATGTAAATAGAGACTGTTGCGTATTGGTGTTAGATGTAGAAGGTTCGGAAACGTGCAACAGAGAATGATGCTTAACAGTACAGTTTTTGCAATGACCAAAGTTACAATTGTTTACTTGATGCCCCCGATTTAGACAGTTAATGCACAAATTGGATTTTTTGACTAAATCGGTTCGTTCAGGCACAGAAAACCTTAGAAACTTTGTACATGTATAAATTTTATGATTTGGAGCATCGCATGATGCACAAGTACGATTTGAGATATGATAACTTCTGTGAACATGAGAATTAGATTTATTACTAGACTCTGCTGGTGGTTTAGAAGTTTGTCCCTTTACGTTTTGGCTTGAATTTGCCTCTGTAGGTTTTTCCTCCATTCTTTTGAGCATTTTTGACTTTTGTTTCAAAAATGTGAGAAAAGCTTCCAACTTAGGAGTATCATTCATGAAATCCTTTAGTTCCCATTCTCTAATTGTCACTGGATCAAGTTTAGTGAATACCAAATATATAATTAAAGTATCCCATGATTCTGTAGGCTGTCCTAGTCACTTTAAAGACCTTAAGTGCATCCTCACATGATCTACCAAGTGGCTTAAACTCTTTGAAGATTCCTTTTTTACAGGATGGATATCGAATAAGGCCTTGGTATGTACATGCAACAATGCCCTCTTGTCAGTATATTGGTCACACAATAAATCCCAAGCTATCGGAAAATTGTCATGTGTGACCTGGATATTGGCGATAACTTCAAATGCTTCACCCTTCAAAGCTCTCTTTAGATAGTGAAATTTCTGTACATTGCTAATGGAAAGGTTGCTATTTATCGAGCTATCAAAGCTATCGCGAAACTGGAGCCATTCACCTGCCTCTCCTGAATATATTGGCAGATTTAGGGCCGGTAATCGTACTTCTGATGAGCTAGGGAATCTGCTATTTTCTGGATTGGAAACCGAAGCTGAACCTACATTATCTGTACTATTTTCCTTGACAAGACCTTGCGCTTTTGAAATAATTGAATAAAAGTCGTTTTCAAATGCCTTGCGCTTGTCATACTCGCCTTGTAAGTCTTCTTCTTTCACCGAGCATTCAATGCCTACCTGAAGCTCCGAAAATTCCGCGAATAGACTTTCAATATCTGAAAGTCTGTTTTTTAAGACTCTATCGTCTATTGAATCGATTTGTGTCATGCATTTTTCAACGTATATCTGAAAATTTGCTAGTCGCGCTTCTAAGCTACCTCGCTTGACACGTAATGTTTTTAAATGTTCCATTTTATTTATTAACAAAACAAAAACAACAAGATTTATTTAAAAGTGCAAATAGAATTTAACTAAAATAAAACCGAATACTAAATATGACTGTACTATATAAATATGCGATATAATGATATTGTGTAATTATTTTTATAATATAATAAATATTATATTTAATAATATATGTAATATTATTATTTAATAGATAAGTATAGCGTAAGATAAATAAAATGAAATATGTAATTGAATTAAAATTAAAACATGTTAAAATGTCTTTAAATTGCTTTCATTGAATAATTGAAAAATGGTATAGGAAAACGGTAAATAAGGATTATATTAGCTCTGAATATTTATATAATAGGTACCTGACTTGAAAATCTTTGTCTGTTCTCGCCTCGATGTGGTCGTTGCGATCGGCCAGTTGAAGAATCGAAGAATCCTACAATGCAGCGCTCCTCTCATGAATGATGAATCGTTGGATGACTGGGTCTAGAGCGCGCGCTTTTTCGGCTTGGCTTGGCGTCACTTCCACGAAACACAATGCTTTTAAAAGAATTAATCTTATTATTATTAATTGAACTGTAGATCTGGTTTATTACGAAGGACCAAAATTGTAGCTGACGCTTGAAGTGTTCTGTATTTACTGAATAACTATTGAAAAACACTATAAATGCTAATGTATTTATTGATATAGTGACAATATTGTATGTATTTTACTACCCTGAAGACGAATGAGTACTGTCTTTCCCCTCAGTCGGGGTGATGGTCGCACGCATCCACGATGCGCTCTGACTCAAATTAAAATTGGGGGTGAGTGGCGCGTACAGGAGTATATATCGAAATCGTATTGTAGTCTTATGTTTTGTAAATATTTTGTTTTTTGAATGTCCCTGATATCTTTAGAAATAAAAAAATAGACGGTTTTGTAATTTAACATGTGTTTTAACCGAAACAAAAGTTTGAGACAGCTTGTAGGGAGAAAAAGGCACAAAGGTGAGTATACCTCGATATTTTGTTGTAGTCTCATATTTTGTGAATAGTTTATTTTTTTAATTTCTCTGATATCTTTAATAACAAAGAAACTCTCTATTTTACTTTTCTCAATCTTTTATTTATCTCAATCTTTCTGCGGATGTTTCTGTGAGAGTTAAGGTTTCTGCTCCGTATGTGAGGATTGGGACATTTTTTAAACATATCTCTCATGTTTCTGAATGCAGCCCAAACCAAACTTATTCTTCTGAATAATTCATTGTTTATTGGTTATCTCGAGTTAATCTTCTGGTATCCCAATTACTCATGTCTTTCCACAAGTTCCATGGGCGATGTCTCGATTTCTATTGGCTCATTGGGGACGAGATTGGTCATCGTTTTTGTTTTTCCATAGTTTATCTTTAAACCGACTTTCTGTGCTAGTTGCTGTAGTTGTTGCAGTGGCGGATCCAGCAGGAGCCAGCATTGTCAAGAGGGGGGCCAATTGGCTAAATTTCTATGAAAAATAAATGAATAAATGCCTATTTTTATAATCTTTATATATAACTTGGTATGAGAGGGGGGCCGATCGCCCCCATCGTCCTCCCCTGGATCCGCCACTGAGTTGTTGCGGCATAACTCTGGCTTCTCCTAAGTCGTCTGTTATAAGAACAATGTCATAGATGATTTAGTCTCTTTCCATCGACGTGAAAACCTCCAGGGGGCGGGGGGGGGGGGGGGGGGGGTCCATGTTGTTTGGTGTTATTCGGTAGATTTTTGAAAATACTAAATAAGTATTTTTTGGTTTTTCATTTTGGTATCACAATAAATGTTTTTTTTTCGATTATAGGACAATCTATTCGCAATTCGAAAAAATGTCTCGAATAAAATTTCCTTATTTTTACCACCGCTTTTACGTAAGGAATCTAAATCTGCATTAAAAACCATTTAAGATTTTAAAGTTACCCCCATCCTTCTTCTAGGGCTGGAGTGGGGGTCGTATTTAGTGTCATTCGATAGATTTTTGAAAATTATTGAACACGCATTTTTCCTTTTTTCGATCTGATGTTCATTTCGCGAAATATTCGACCGTTCCGCTACTTTTGGAACACCCTATATTATATACAAAAACATGAAACGATGTTACAGAAAAACCTTAGATTATATTCTTTTTATTATTAAAAGTTAAATCAATGATTTCAAAAAGTAAACATATTCTGTAAAAAGTAAACAATTTTACAGCGGAGGTAATGTTCTTGTCAGCTGGTCTCTCGCATTGTTACCAATACGCACAATCGATCCCGACAGTAGAATATTCACATTTCTGCGGGAAAGATCCTGTCCATTGTATCGCCGTATCCAAACTTTAAGGAGAACGGAGCAAAATGCAAAATTTTCAATGTGTTTTAAATGTATTCATTTTTTTCGAATCCCGAGAAATCTAATAAATATTTTTGAAAAATTTAAACGCAGAATGAAAGACTACATTATTACCGAGGGCCGAAAGTCCCTGAAAACATTTATAATGTTTATTTTAATAAGTACAGGGGTGAAAATAAAAGAGAAAATTTAGTGTGATTTTTAATTGCAAATATTTCATTCAAAAGAAACTTTTTATTTATTAAAAATGAATAACCATTTTCAATTTCGCTGCAAAACGAAAATACAGCCGAACCATATTCTAGTCCAATCAGAGAGTGCAGCAGGCACCTCTACCGGTTTCGAAACTTATTAATCCTCATCAGGAGGCACATATGCTGCTCTCCCTGATCCAACCAAAACAAAACCCCGGCATGCAATCCCGGATTGCAACGAACGAAATGGCATAGATGCCCTAGCGGCAACTGCTAGCAAAAAGACTAAGTTTTCACTCTAATAGCATATAAAACAACATAATGCTATTCTACATCCCACCAGAATGAAAACAATGGGAACCTTCTCTGGTTACACCTCCGAGGCTTCTACAATTTGCAAGCCATACGGATGCTGAGACTAAGGAAGATGAGGGAATTCTACAATTTGCAATTCACGTTCCATCTGCTCAGCGCGGTAAAGTTCCAACGAGAATAGTTCCCTTCGTACTCCAATCAGAGTAAATGTAAATCAAAAATGAATAACCATTTTCAATTTCGTTGCAAAACGAAAATACGGGACTGCATGCCGGGGTTTTGTTTTGGTTGGATCAGGGAGAGCAGCATATGTGCCTCCTGATGAGAGACTAATAAGTTTCGAAACCGGTAGAGGTGCTTGCGTCACTCTCTGATTGGACTAGAATATGGTTCGGCTGTGTTTTCGTTTTGCAACGAAATTGAAAATGGTTATTCATTTTTGATTTACATTTACTCTGATTGGAGTACGAAGGGAACTATTCTCGTTGGAACTTTACCGCGCTGAGCAGATGGGACGTGAATTGCAAATTGTAGAATTCCCTCATCTTCCTTAGTCTCAGCATCCGTATGGCTTGCAAATTGTAGAAGCCTCGGAGGTGTAACCAGAGAAGGTTCCCATTGTTTTCATTCTGGTGGGATGTAGAATAGCATTATGTTGTTTTATATGCCATTAGAGTGAAAAGTTAGTCTTTTTTTTTTATTTATTCTAAGGGACTTTTCGGCCCTCGGTAATATAGTCTTTCATTCTGCGTTTAAATTTTTCAAAAATACTTATTAGTTTTTTCAGGATTCGAAAAAATGAGTACATTTAAAACACATTGAAAATTTTGACATGCGTCACAATTTTGCATTTTGCTCCGATCCCCGTAATATCAAAGTAAAGGTATATAATAGTAAATGTTTTACAGGGAAAAGCCAATAATGCAACATGTACCAAATCCGTAGCCAGAAATGGCTGTTTATGCTATCCGTCTTTGTATTGGACTTCCCCGGTGTGCATAACGGATTTGCTTGCTTGAGTAACCCATGCGTGCATGGTGTTTGTTTAGATGATCTAAACTCCACATACTTCTGTTACTGCATCGATGGTTATACTGGCATACAGTGCCAAACAAACTGGAACGAATGTTGGTCATCTCCATGCAAAAATGGTGGGGTGTGTATCGACGGAATCGCTATGTTTAATTGCTCCTGTCCAGCTGGATATTCTGGTAAGTACTGAATTTTTGTGTTGATAGTTTCTGTACAATTAAATATAGAAAGCTTTGTATAAAATTAGTTAATTTTCCATCTATAAACATATAAAAAGCAAAAACATACATCACCCTTCTGGTAGGGACCTACGGAGGAGTATCCATTAGCCATAAGTCCTTGCCGTATCTGCTCCTCCATAGGCCGATCAGACATTAGCGCATTCCAGTCTATGCCTCAGATTACAATATAACTGCTGCGTTAGCCTTTTTGTTTTTCCGTTCACCGGGCCAGGATTTTAGAGAGCATACAATCGAAAATTCCATCCTTTTCTTTCGTTTGATTGGAATTTATATTTCTAAACAAGTACTTACTAGCAACGTTGTTTAGTTAATATTTAATATTTTTTGTCACTTGTGCTTAGACCAATTGTCGGCAAACTTTTTAGCCAAAGAGCCAAATATGAACATTACAACAATTTTAAAATAAAAAAGGGAGCCAAATCTGCTTGGTCAGCAAACTTTTAAAAACTAAAGGGTCTAGTCTGTTAAGATAGTGAATAAAGCTCCCTGCGATATTCCAAAAATAAAAAAACCACGTGTTTTAAAACTAAAGGGGTAGGGGTTTAATTTTTTTTTTAAATTTAAAAAAATTAAAAGAAATGTTTGAACTTCTACCCTAGCCCCATTCATAACCCCCCAAAAAATTAAAACGCGTTTTCTCGTTTTTGGGCAATATTATATTCGTTTCTTAATCATCGTAAAAATTTATTTTATTTCATTTTGTAGGGTTTTATTTCGTAAAACACTGTATTTTTACAACATTTTTGGCGCAAAATCCCATTTTTTTTAATGATGATGTGTAGAACCGAAAAGGAAAAGAACAGCAAATGTGAGTTTTTCAATTTTCAGCTGGTCACAAGAATCAGGAATACTATTCCAAGCGTTGAAATTGGTCTGATGACTGTTTTGTAAATTCTGTCTTTCATTTCTTTTCCGATTTTTTCATTTATTCGCCTTTTCTACATAATCACTTGATATTTCACTTCTGTGTCGAGCTTTCCATAGCTAGATAGTGTGATGGATATTTAAACTCCATGACTTGTTATATTATTTGACCCTCCAGCTCCAATTTACATCTTATTGGATTTATAACATAACCGACTTATAACTAACATTTTGCCGACTTAAAGCAAGAGTACCTAGTACTTTTTGGTACTATAATACCTACTTCACAATGTAATAATCCAGTGTCAAAAATTGTTGAACGTTAAATACAAAAAAGAAGCGCCATCTTCAAAGAGCTGTAGCTCTCTTAGGGTTTGCTCACTACGGAGACCAAAGGATGGTATCCTAGCATTCTTCTTCTTCAGTGCCTTATCCAGTCCGGATGTTGGCGATCATCAAGGCTATCGTTGTTTTGTTGACTGCTCTGCGAAACAGCTCCGCGGAGGTTATCCCAAACCATTGTCGGAGGTTTTTCAACCACGAGATACGACGGCGTCCCGGTCCTCTCCTGCCAAATACTTTGCCTTCCTGACTAGTTGAAGAACACGATATTTTTCTTCGTTCCGCATCACGTGGCCAAGGTACTCAAGCTTACGTTGTTTTACTAAATTAAGCACTTCTCTTTCTTTTGTCATGCGCTGTAGGACCTCAATGTTGGTGACATGGTCCACATAAGATATTTTTAGTATCCTCCTGTAGATCCACATCTCGAAGGCTTCAATCCGCTTTTCAGTGGCTTGCGTCAGTGTCCAGGCTTCAACTCCATACAGTAGCACCGGAAGAACGTAGCACATCACTATCCGCATCTTTGTTCCCAAACTGAGATCACTGCAGCACAGCAAGGATCTCAGCTTGATAAATGTAGACCGTGCCATTTCAATTCTGGATCTAATCTCTTGAGCGTGGTCCCATTGTGAGTTGAGGGTAGTTCCGAGGTAAGTGAATCTGTCGACTCTCTGGATCTCTTCGCTATCTGCCATTAGTGCCCCGGGATCTAAATTTACACGGCTGACAACCATGAATTTAGTTTTCTTAATATTAAGGTTCAGTCCGTATGTTACGCTCACAGTTCTCACATGGTCTAGTAGGGCCTGTAGAGCATAGAGCATGGTATCGTACTCTTGATATTCGTGAATTCTCGAATTTAAAATAATGTATTTATTTTACCTGGCGATCGAAACTATATTATCGATAGGTATGTAAAATAAATGCATTATTTTGAATGTCAGAACTCACGAATATAAAGAGTAGGATATTATGCTCTAGGCTAGGATACCATCCTTTGGTCTCCGTAGTGAGCACACGCTTAGATTTTTGAAGTAGATAAATTGCGTTAAATTGTCTTAAAATTATCTGAGGAATCTCGGGTCTTCGTTTATCCGGGGAGTTTCTGGACACCCTGTATACACGTTTTCTCAAGATTCAAAAAATATTATATGAATGTACTTACATTCTGTATATTCATGTATATTGTATAGTCATGTATTATGTATTATTCCATTGGGTATCTTTTAATGAAAAGTACTTACAACTTCAATATATTTATGAAAGGTTTATTTATTTATAAAAAGTTATTTTATCTAAGGTTTTAATTTCCAAATTAAATATTGAAATATTGGTGGCCTATATAAAACTGAAGAAAATGTAGTTTTCACAATGCAAAACAGAAGAAACTTATATTTAAGTTTACACTTTCTACATACCTTTTACTTTTGGCTACGAGATGTCGCAAGTTATTTTAAAACAGAATATTGCATTCAAGTTCTTATACGCCTTTTTTAGCCCAGAAAGCCACTGCGCATCCGCTAGGAAAAATATTCTAATTCGGATTTTTTGCACAATCTTACTCAAAAAGGACTCCTTTTAACAAATTTGCATGTTGCCAGGACCAAAAGGTGGTCAAAAATTTTTTAAACGTTTTTTTTTTCCTAAAATTATTTTTTTTGCATGGAAAAAAGTTTTTTAGGTTTTTTGGATCATTCCAAACAGAAAAGGTCTTTAGTGACTTTTCTCTAAAAATTATAGTTTTTGACATATAAGCGATTAAAAATTGAAAAATTGCGAAATCGGCCATTTTTAACCCTCAAAAACTATGTGAAAAACTGAAAATTTGAATGTTTCCAAGGTAGGTAGATATTCTTTAAACATCGATTAATGAAATCCCGAAGACTTTTTTGCAATACAATATTCAAAACTCCTTTGTTTTTTAATTGCTAATCAAGCGTGCGCGACACTATTTTCCACCGACAGTATGGTGCAAATGAAAGGAATAAATTCGTTATTTCGTAAACCGGCGACTTTAAGGAAAAATCCTGAAACAGGTCGATTTTTATTTTTAAGTTATGATATTGTGGCATATATGTTATACTAGTGACGTCATCCATCTGGACGTGATGACGTAATCGATGATTTTTTTTAATGAGAATAGGGGTCGTGTGCTAGCTCATTTGAAAGGTTCTTCAATTTTCTATTCAGTAATATAAACATTTACATAATTATTTATACAGGGTGTCCAAAATTTTTTTATTAAATTAAATTATTTGACAAAAAAAGAAGTAGAAGGACACCTTGTATAAACAATTATGTAAATTTTATATTACTGAATAGAGAATTGAAGAACCTTTCAAATGAGCTACCACACTACCCCTATTCTCATTTAAAAAAATCATAGATTACGTCATCACGCCCAGACGGGTGACGTCACTAGTATACCATATATGCCACAATATCATAACTTAAAAATAAAAATCGACCTGTTTCAGGATTTTTTTTTAAAGTTGCCGGTTTACGAAATAACGAATTTATTCCTTTCATTTGCACCATACTGTCGGTGGAAAATAGTGTCGCGCACGCTTGATTAGCAATTAAAAAACAAAGGAGTTTTGAATATTGTATTGCAAAAAACTCTTCGGGATTTCATCAATCGATGTTTAAAGAATATCTACCTACCTTGGCAACATTCAAATTTTCAGTTTTTCACATAGTTTTTGAGGGTTAAAAATGGCCGATTTCGCAATTTTTCAATTTTTAATCGCTTATATGTCAAAAACTATCATTTTTAGAGAAAAGTCACTAAAGACCTTTTCTGTTTGGAATGACCCAAAAGACCTAAAAAAACTTTTTTCCATGCAAAAAAATAATTTTAGGAAAAAAACAAAAAAAAAACGTTTAAAAAATTTTTGACCACCTTTCGGTCCTGGCAACATGCAAATTTGTTAAAAGGAGTCCTTTTTGAGTAAGATTGTGCAAAAAATCCGAATTAGAATATTTTTCCTAGCGGATGCGCAGTGGCTTTCTGGACTATTTATGCTGTTATCACATATAAAATTTATTTACAGTTGAGTCCGCGAGTCTTTACCCGTGCGTCATCATTTAAAGCATAGGTACGAAATAAGTCGGAAATCTATTTCACGCAACAACAACTGACAGAAAGTGGCTACTGTACCGATTACGGGTTTTATTATAAAATTTGACGTTATCAAATATAGAATGTCAAATGTAAGTTTTGCTTCAAAATTTTTGTGCAGAATTACAGCTACATTTGAAGTAGCTTAATAAATTTTTTATTATTATTGATTAATAAATAAATAAACAATTTATAAAAAAATTCAATAACATATTTTATTTTTGTTATTTTATTCACTTTGACGGAAATCTAAACACAATCATCTCTTTACTGTGTGAATGACGTTAGCTTTGTATGTTTTAAATATTAATTGCCAAAATATAATTATTTACCTTAAAATTTCAAAGTCCAATTATAAAATTAGTTGTGAAAACAACTGTTTGTGTAATATAAAGAAACTTCAAAACGCAAAAATTCGACAAAAACCGCAAAAAATTAAACTGACAGACAGCCACAAAAGTAAACAAAGCAGAAACGTCAAACAAATTGTGCTTAAAATATGAAAACATACCGAATCGTCTTTTTTTGTACCTATCTCTTTTCAATGCACTGAGTCTAGATGGTTCATAAAAATAACATGTGTTTTTACTTAATAACAAACGTCAGCTTGTTTGCCATGAGTTTCATGCGTGGAAGAGAATGATGCTAGATAAAAAGTATGTGTTTTATCTCGCCAGGTATAGGGTTTTTCATCGATTGTCATTTGTTTCGAGCTTCTGTTATGTGTCACATAACATTAATATATCTACGTCATACGTCTTTGGTTTGTATCATTGGTTATATCAATAACGTATGACGTAGATATATTAATATTATGTGACACATGACAGAAGCTCGAAACAAATGACTGTGAATGAAAAGCCCTATTAATGACGCACGGGTAAAGACTCGCGGACTCAACTGTAGTTAGGAAAACTTTATTTACATTATAATAATTCACAAACAATCAAAACAACTTGATCGATATAAAAAAAATGAAAAGTATACAACATAATATACAGTGAGGGCGATTTTGGATCTTCTTGTTGGACAAATCCCGAAACAGGTCGATTTTTATTTTTAAATTCTGATTTTTTGGCATAATATATATTATATCATACTAGTGACGTTTTCCATCTATGGAAAATGAGAATAGGGGTCGTCTGCTAGCTCACTTGAAAGGGTATTCAATTCTGTAGTCAACAATAAAGATGGTATAAT
The DNA here is from genome assembly GCF_917563875.1 of Diabrotica virgifera virgifera. NCBI lineage: Eukaryota > Metazoa > Arthropoda > Insecta > Coleoptera > Chrysomelidae > Diabrotica > Diabrotica virgifera. The sequence continues at coordinate 50,145,712 of NC_065446.1, forward strand.
TATAAACAGGCAATGTATAAATAACCTGCGATACGGTGATCACACGGTCATTCTGGCAGATAATGCTGAAGCACTGCTACTCCTTATGGACCGAGTAACGTCAGCCTGTAGAGAATTTGGAATGAAATTAAATACAAAGAAGACAAAAACGATGGTCATGAGCAAGCACCAAAACAGAAGGGTGAAGGTCAATGTCGATGGAACAGATCTGAAAAGATTAACAAGAATAACGTACCTTGGAATTAACCTTGATGCAACTTTGGACCACTCACTAAAGATAAGAACACGTCTGTAAAAGGCATGTACAGTATTTTACAAAATGCAAAAAGTTCTATGTAACCACCAGCTGGGTATCTCATTGAGAACTAGAATACTTCAGTGCTATGTTTTCTCCACCTTGCTCTGTGGTGTTGTAGCCTGGACAATGACAGAAGCAACACAAAAATGATTCCAAGCATTTAAACTCTGGTGTTACCGTAAAATGCTCAGAATATCCTACATGAGCCATACGACAAATGCGGAAGTGTTGCGGAGGCTGAATAAGGAAAGAGAGCTTATACTACTTATAATAAGAGAACGGAAACAAACAATTTTGGTCACATTGTAAGAAATCAAAAGTATGAACTGCTTTAAGTAACTTATAATCGAAGGCCGAAATGCTTAAAGCCACAGAAGAAACTGGCGTAAAATGACTTCATCTACTCTGTAACCAAATATGGCATTCTAAACAATGGCCTGAATACTGGACAAAATCTACAATAACGACAATTCATAAAAAAGGCAGCTTCCATAAATGCGACAATTATAGAACTATTTCTCTTATATCACATGCCAGTAAAATAATGCTATAGTATTTTTACTACAAAAACGTTATTACGTAGGTCAAAATTTTTGACGTAAGAGAACTGTCAAAACATTAGAATGTGACTTTTCATTATTGCTATGTTTATTATAAACACGGCAATAATGAAAAGTCACATTCTAATGTTTTGACAGTTCTCTTACGTCAAAAATTTTGACCTACGTAATAACGTTTTTGTAGTAAAAATACTATACATATAATCAATGAGAGCCTAAAAACATTCATTCAAAGAGAAATTCCACAAGAGCAAACTGGATTTACCAAAGGTAGAGGTACTCGAGAACACCTATTGAATATCAGACAGATAATCGAAAAATCTAGGGAATTCAATATTCCACTGTACATAATGCTTTATAGATTATCGTAAGGCGTTCGACAGGGTCAAGTGGAGACACTTATGGCGAATACTAAAAGAAGTAGGCGTACCCCAACACCTTATTTCGCTTATAACTGAACTATACGAACACACTACTGGATCAGTTAAAGTGCTTGACACACTTTCAAACGAATTTCATCCAGAACGGGGTGTCAGACAGGGATGTATACTATCCCCACAATTATTCAATATATATGGAGAGCATATTATGAGAAGAGCACTTGAAAGATGGGAAAAAGGCATCTCAATAAATGGTCATAAAATAAACAACCTACGTTTCGCAGATGACACAGCCCTTCTTGCAAATAGTCAAGCAGAGCTGATTGATCTTATACGACTGGTTGAAAACGAAAGTCAAATATTTGGTCTGCAATTAAACATATCAAAGACAAAGATCATGATAGTGGATAGAATACATAACAATCATCCACACATAACCACAATTGATCGGTTTGAGGTTGTGAGCTCATACTTATAACTGGGATCATTAATCACAAACACAGGGTCACTACAGGAAGAAATAAAACTTAGATGTGATCTAGCAAAAGTCGCCACAGCAAAAATGACCACAATATGGAAGGACTGTCAAATTTCAAGAGCGTTAAAGATGAGGTTGATCAACTGCTTAATATTCCCAATACTGACCTACGGATGTGAATCTTGGACCCTGAGAAATTCGGAAAGAAGAAAGATAGACGCCACTGAAATGTTCTGTTGGAGACGAATGCTACGAATTCCTTGGACCGACTATAGAACAAATAATTCAATTTTAAGAGAGCTAAAAGTTAGCCAACGACTTTCCAGTAAAGTACATCTCCAACAATTAAAATACTTTGGACATGTTATGAGAGCAAACACAGAAAACATGAAAAGGCTCATTATACAAGGAAAGGTGGAAGGCCGAAGATCACGAGGAAGATCTCCAACAAGATGGATCGATCAAATTACAGGAATATGCAAAAGACCTATGCATGAGTTAAAAGAAATTACCAGAGACAGAGATCTTTGGAGACGGACAATACACGACATCACGTCGACCACCACACTCCCTCCGGGGGGTCAGGATTGAAGAGAGAGAATCGAAGGCAAAATCAATAGCAAAAGCGACTAGGAAGAAGACACCACTCTTGGCTTAAAAACCTACGACAATGGACGAATATGACCTCCATAGAACTATACAGGACTGCTGCAAATAAGATTAAATGGGCAAATGTAATGGCCAACGCCATTATATAAGGCACCGTAATAAAAAATTCAACAATATAAACATTAGTATAAATAATAAATTAAACATAATTATTTATACAGGGTATCAAAAATATATATATTTTTTAATTTAATTAATAATTGAAATTGAACAGGAGGTATGTCCCTATAGATATAGTTTATTTTATTCAAAATGCAATTGACTGCTATCATACAACATAAAAAATGTGTATTTTAACATAAATTATAATTCTTATAAATTATATAGAATTATAAAAAACTAGGCCCCATGGGCTTTTATGGATATATTTTCATTTTAGTATTGGAGTAAAATACATAAGAAAAAGCAAGAATTAACAGTAGTAATTACAGGAGAGCTCTAAAATTATCGATTTATATCCCGAGTGACACTTTGACAGTTTTGACAAATTTCACGACCCGAGGGGGAGTGAAATTATGTCAAAGTGTCACGAGGGCAAAACAAATCACTAATTTTTAAGAGCTCAAGTGTAATTCGGTACGATTATTTCATGAATAAAACTGTTTTTGTAGATCATTTTAATTAATATTGTATTGATATCTTCAATCTTCACCTGCATACTTGCTAAACGTATTAATGGTGTTCTCTTTGACAAGTTGTAAAATACTAATTGTCATTAATCATTTTCGTGTCACTGAATGTTTATTTTTCCGTAGCAACGAAGGGCATCTGACGTAATACTTGACGACGGAAATTTATTGAAAAAAAAAAACCTTTCAAATGAGCAAGTGCGCGACCAATATTCTCTATTAAAAAAATCATCGATTATGTCATTACGCCCAGATGGATGACGTCACTAGTATGATATATATGCCAAAAAATCATAATTTAAAAATAAAAATTGACCTCTTTCGGGATTTATTTCCAAAATCTCCCATTCATTGTATACTGCATATTCATTGTATATTCTGTATCATATTGAAATTTAAAGGTACTCATTGCGAAGAAGACATCAACGAATGCGACAGTAATCCTTGCCAAAACAATGGTACCTGTTTAGACGCACAAAATGGATATACCTGCAGATGTCTTCCTGGTTACTCAGGAGTACACTGTGAAGTTGACATAGCCGTTTGCAATGCTACCAACGAAACCAGATGTGCAAATGGAGGCATTTGCGAGGAGGGCCCGGGCGAGACTTTTACTTGCAAATGTCAAACGGGTAAATAATAAATATAACTGTTTTATTTCCTTTTATTTCCGTTTAATAATATTAATACTAAGAATTGCTAATCTATGTAGATCAGGGCATTTATCACTAAAATACCTAAATAAATCGATTTTTACATACAACACCTAGAGGCTTGCAACTTTTTTCATTGTGTTCAGGATGACGTCAGGAAAAAATAGTCTACAATATAAAAATTGGTGGAAATGCATTCCTACTGCTATTTAAAAGTGTACTATTCATCCAAAAGTATATAAACATGTCAAAATCAGTACATTAAGGACCAGCTTTTGTTATTCAGGGGGTTTTTGGGGTCACTGAACACAAATACGTAATTAGAACCGACCTCCGAAGCACCTGGCGCTCAGGGTTACTTCCAAGGCACATCGGCACTAAATTGATAGAACAGATTACGTGGGACGTTTTTGGGGCTGCTGAACACGAATATGACATCAGAACCGACCCTCTGAGCACTTAGTGCCCAGGGTCACTGATATGCACCTCATCTTCTGGATTTAAGAGGGTTTTCGGTTTTCAGAGGTCGGTTCTGATAGCGTATTCATCGTTTTCAGTAACCCCAAAAACCTTCTGACTAATCTATTTGCATAAAATTAGTGTCGGAATACCTTGTGAATAATAAAATCGGGCCCTTAATATACTTACTGATTTTGGCAAATTGATTCACTTTTGGATTTCAGTTATGCATTTCTACCCATTTTCCTATTGTAGACTTTTTTTTCCTTCTAATATGGCTCAGAGTTCTATGGAATCGAATATTTTGATGTAATCCACAAATGCAAAATGAAGCGGTTCATTGTACTTGTTAGGTTTAAGACATACGACAACTCTGCAGCGCTACTCTGTCGATCCGCAAAGTGGCTGAAACAGGCGATTTTGTAGCCCCAATGATTTTTTAATGGACGCCACAGTGGCGAGGATCTGCGACAGTGGCCAGCCACTGTCGCTCGTGTGGAATGGCACGTTTAATTTACATAATAGTCCAGTCGGGTTAGACGAATAACAGGCCTAACCTTGCATTAGGAGCTGCCCCAAATTTTATTTTTCTAATCTTTAGGGAGGGTCAATATTAGTATAAATTTAAAATCTCGACTGAATTTCACCGTTGCGTTAGCCGCCATCTTGATTTTAAACGAGAACCGTTTTTGCTCAATATCTCCGCCATTTTCAATTTTTTGACAAAAAGTGTAAAAACTGAAATTGTTGAAAATGCGATTTTCTATAATTTCATTTATTATAATTTTTTTCGTGCGGTCGATATTTTCCGAGTTATGAGGGGAAAATAGTGAGAGTTGGAGCATAATTATTGAATTTTTGAATTATCTCGTTTATTATTAGTTTTACAACAAATATGTACGTACCCATACAAAAATGAAGAGAATTAAATTCTACACAATTTTGGTGCCATACATTTTTTGCTAAAATTAATATTTAAGGTAGTACGTATGCGGTAATGGCGCGAGCGTAAGGCTACGGCTCCACGGGCGAGAAATTGACGCTAGCAGTAGCTGTAAAACGAACTTAAGGTTCCGCGGAACGGAATAGGAATAGCCGAACTGTACCGACTACAGGACTTGTGCGTAGTCGGTTCCGTTCGGCTATTCCTATTCCGTTCCGTGGAACCTTAAGTTCGTTTTACGGCTACTGCTAGCGTCAATTTCTCGCCCGTGGAGCCGTTCGCTAAGACCGGATTGATTTTATAGCAATTGTTTTTGTTCAATATCTACGCCATTTTCAACTAAAATTGTTCAAAATATAATTTCCTACAATTTCTTTTTAACAATTTTTTTTCATGCGGTTGATATTTTCCGAGTTACATGATAGTAAAAAGTGGTGAGGGGAGCATAATTATTGAATTGAATTTTGTTTCCGAGCTGCCCCAAATTTTATAATTCTATCCTTTAGGAGAGATCAATAGTAGTGTAAATTTAAAATCTCGACTGAATTCCTCGGTTGCATTAGCCGCCATATTGATTTTAAATGAGAACTGTTGTTGCTTAATATCTCCGCCATTTTCAACTTTTCGACATAAATGGTGGGAAAGAAAATTGTTGGAAATGCAATTTCCTACAATTTCTTTGGCACAATTTTTTTATACGATCAATATTCTCCGAGTTAAGGGGGAAATAATGGAAGCGGAGGGGAAGCATAATTATTGAATTGTCTCATTTATTATTAACTTTACGACATAACTGTATATAAACAAAAATAAAGAGAATTATATTTTATACAATTTTTGAAACTTCCAATGAAACATCAACCAAACTAAATATATAAAAGACATAAAAAGACATTATATACATTAAGTTCACTTAATTTTATTAACTAGCGGGTTTTATTGGTTGAATTTGTCTTTCGATATTTTAAGTTTTATGTCAGCTAATATATCGTGATGTTTCAACAATTTTTTTTTAAATTTGGACCCTGTTGGGGGAAATTTTCCCATTTCCCCCTCTTGTAGACCCGCCACTGGTTCTCTCGAAAAATTGTAGTAAATCGTAATTGCAACAATTTCAGTTCTTACACTTTTTGTCGAAAAGTTGAAAATGGCGGAGATATTGAACAAAAACAATTGCTACAAAATCAATCAGGTCTTACGCTCGCACCTTTACCACATACGTACTACCTTAAATATTGATTTTATCAAAAAAATGTATGGCACCACAATTGTACAAAATTTAATTCTCTTCATTTTTGTATAGGTATATATTTGTTGTAAAACTAATAATAAACGAGATAATTCAATAATTCAATAATTATGCTACAACTGTCACTATTTTGCCCTCATAACTCGGAAAATATCGACCTCACGAAAAAAATTATAATATCTGAAATTATAGAAAATCGTATTTTCAACAATTTCAGTTTCTACACTTTTTGTCAAAAAATTTAAAATGGCGGAGATATTGAGCAAAAACGGTTCTCGTTTAAAATCAAGATGGCGGCTAACGCAACGGTGGAATTCAGTCGAGATTTTAAATTTATACTAATATTGACCCTCCCTAAAGATTAGAAAAATAAAATTTGGGGCAGCTTCTAATGCATGGTCAAATGCTATCCCGACTAGGCTATAAGAAATTACGGCTAATCATTGGAAGCTACTTTGTGGATCCACAGAGTAGCGCTGCAGAGTGGTTCGTCTGTTTTAAACCTTATACTTTTCTATAAGTAAAACGTCCGTTTGTCTGTAAGTGCTCTACATAGACATATAATACCTAGACTGTGCGCAAAACTCAACTTATTACCTACAAAAGTGGACTACATCAATTCCAAATAGACTACTTTATGATAAGGAAAGAAGACATACGTGAATGCAAGGACTGCAAAGTAATATAGTTAGTGAGACAGTAAGCCAACAACATAAGCTGCTTGTTCTGGACATCAAAGTAAAAAGCGAAACTAAACAAAAATATCGGAGAGGACCACAAAAAATCAAGTGGTGGATGCTAAAAAACGGAAAGAAGGTCTATTCAGGGAAAGAATAGTAGAAAAAATGTATTGGAAGATGAAAGGAAGCCCTAACACAATTTGGAGAAATATGGCCAATATTATTAGAGAGACGGCTATTGAAATACTTGGGAAAACGTCAGGAAAGAAGTTTGAGGCTAAAGAGACTTGGTGGTGGTCAAATGAAGTACAAGGAAAAATAAAAGAGAAGGGGAAATTATATAAAAAGTGGCAAGAAACCAGATTGGACATAGATCTTCAAAACTATATGGTCGTCAAAAAGGAAGCGAAAGTAGCAGTAGCAAAAGCTAAAGCGGAAGCGTACTCAAACCTATACGATGAACTTGATACCATAGAAGGCGAAGCAAAGATATATAAAATAGCCAAACAGAGAGCAAAGAAAACAAGAGATTTTAATCAGATTAGATGTATCCGAGATGAAAATAATAAAATACTAATTCACGAAAAGGATCTCAAAAATAGATGAAGGAAATATTTTTACAGTTTATTAAATTGAAGAATTTGACAGACAGCCTGTGGAGTTAACGGAGACAGTAACAGCAATGGTTACCAGAATGACAAAGGAGGAAGTGGTCCAAGCGCTTCAAAAATAAAGAAAGGAAAAGTAGTCGGACCAGATGACATTCCTGGGGAAGTATGGGGAGCATTGGGAGAGACAGGAATAAGTTGGCTAGCAGGTCTATTTAATAGAATTATGGAAGTTGGACAAATGCCAGACCAATGGAGAAGCAGTATATTAGTACCTGTCTACAAAAACAAGGGAGACGTACAACAATGTACAAACTACAGGGCTATAAAACTGCTTAGCCACACCATGAAAATATGGGAGAGAGTAATTGATAGACGGATACGTGAAGAAACCGAAATATCCGATAATCAATTTGGCTTTATGCAGGGCAGATCAACAACAGATCCAATTTTCATTGTAAGGCAACTGATGGAAAAATACAGGAATAAAGAGACCAAGGTTCATATACTATTCATTGATCTTGAAAAAGCATATGATAGAGTTCCTCGAGAGAATATGTAAAGATTGTGAGAGATATGTATGAGGGAGTAACGACTAGTGCTAGGACAGGTGTGGGAGAGACTGATAAATTTCAGGTGAAAGTAGGATTACACCAATGCTCGGTGCTTAGTCCTTATTTATTCTCATTAGTTTTGGACCAGATCACAGCGAAACTACAGGTTAGCATTCCATGGTGCCTAATGTATGCTGATGATGTAGTGTTAATAGGAAATGTTGAAACAGACTTAGAACAAAAACTGGCCGAGTGGAGACAAGCTCTGGAGGAAAAAGGTTTAAAACTTAGCAGGAAAAAAACAGAGTATTTCGAATTTTCATTTAAAGATGGAGTTACTACAAATAAAATAGTATCTTTAGATGGTGAAATGATTGTGAAAAGCAATAGTTTAAGTACCTATGATCGGTATTACAGAGTAATGGAGAAATAGGTGGAGATGCTTGCAGTAGGATTAGGGCTGGATGGATGAAGTGGAAAGAAGCGAGTGGTGTGTTGTGTGACAGAAAAATGCCAATGAAGCTGAAGGGAAAATTCTATAAAACAACCATAAGACCGGCTATGATCTACGGAACTGAATGTTGGGCAGTGAAAAAGAAAGAGGAACAACGAATGAATGTGGAGGAAATGAGAATGCTTAGATGGATGAGTGGAGTGACAAAGAAGGATAAAATTAGAAATGAGTATATTAGGGGAAGTCTAGGTGTGGCACCAATTGATGCCAAAATGAGAGGAGTCTAGGACATTTCGCCGTCGCCGTTTCGCCGTCGCCATTTCGCCGTCGCCGTTTCGCCGTCGAGCCATTTCGCCGTCGCCATTTCGTTGTTAGCATTCGTACTTATAATTTCGGGATGATCATTACTTGTATATAAGTTTTGAATGGTTTTCGAACGATTATATACTATCACTTTTGCAAAATAAAGTTTTTTATTTTTCATACAGTAAAAACAATTGAAATTGAAATCAATTTTCTCAATATTGTTTATTTCCGGGAATCTGATAATAGTCATATTTATCTATTTAATGATGTATTCTAATTATACTCTTGTTTATTGTCCTTAATTTGTACTGACTGATTTGTACTGAAGTATGTCCCTGACATTTAGTATAAAAAAAGGCTAGTATGTTATCACGTTCTCGTAAACTTAACCAATGCCGGGATGGCGACGGTTAAACGGCCGACGGCGAACTGGCTCGACGCCGAAACGGGCGACGGCGAAGTGGCTCAACGGCGAAACGGCGACGGCGAAATGGCGACGGCGAAACGGCGACGGCGAAACGTCCCAGTCCGAAATGAGAGAGCATAGGTTAAGATGGTTTGGTCATGTTCAACGTCGAGACGTTAATCACCCAATACGACGAATAGCTAAAGTGCAGATTCCTGGAAGGAGTAGGAGAGGAAGACCAAAGAAGACCTGGGGGGGAGACGATAACGCAGGACATGTTGGTAAAGGGAATTAACATTGATATGACTCAAGATAGAATTGTGTAGAGAAATGCAATTAGGGAAGCCGACCCCGCAAAGAGAATGATGATGACCTAGACTGTGCGCTGTAATCTAATATGTACTAAGCGACCAGTGCGACGGAGAAAAATGACTGTATTAGGTATAGGCATCTCTTTCTAACCGGCGGAGTTTTTCAAATCGGCAGCAGTGGGAAATACACATGGTCGATAAACCCCGCCGATTAGAAAGAGATGCCTATACCTACTACCTACAGTCATTTTTCTCGGTCGCACTGGTCGCATAGTTTTAGATTGCAGTGCGCAATCTAGGTATAATATGTCTATGGTGCTCTATGGTACCAAACTACTATAATCTAGCCTAGTCTAAGTAAATTTAAACTGTTTTGTAAAAAAATTCACTATGTTTCTCTATAATGTGATTACTTCAGATGTTAACGTTTCGAATGTTTTAAAAACATAGTTTGACTTTTTTATTTTATATATTATATTTATTTTTGTTTATTTAAATTTAATTGTTTTCCTTAGTTGTACCTCCTCCAGGCTTAATAATGATTTTTTTTGACCTAGTCTTGACGTCCATGCATCCAAAAATATGTTTAATTTTGTATTTAATTTAGCATTTTTTTATTCTTATTTTCCATTATTGGTGTTTAAGCTGATAATATTTTATACCATAAGCTATAATATATAAACTAAAGAATTTCTTTATACAGCGGAAAGACATTCCACTAAATTTTGTTCTCCCTATAGCACTCACTGGACCAACAAAGCATGTTGAAAAGAAAAATTTGCATTGGCCCTTTTACGTCTTACCTTTTACATAAAGTCCTAAATTGATATTCATCTTGTCAATTTGGTTACCCTTATTGTAGGTTGGGGAGGTTTTCTTTGTGACTGGGAAATAGACGAATGCCTCTCAGCCCCTTGTCAGAATGGCGCTATCTGCATAGACCTGTTAGCCGACTACTCATGTGCTTGTTTGTTTGGTAAGTATAAAACAGTTATACACAGAAAAGGAAAGAAATTTAACAATTAAATATTTCATTTTAAGTCGTTTTGGACAGGATCTCTGTTAGTAAGGGATCCGAATAGGAGATCGAGATGTACCCATCTGATTGCCGGATGAAACATTTTTTTAATTAAATTTCATACATAGGCAAACACGACCAGAATGGGTTGCCTATCAGAATCGTGTCATAGCTTTCCTTAAGGGGGGGCCGTAGGGGTTGAAATCAACATTTTAAGCACATTTTTGTGAATTTTTTTTGAAATTATGAGAGAATAATTTTATTTTTAAATTAAATAAGCATATTAAGTATAATTCAAAGAATATTCAAAAAAAAATTCAAGAAAAAATATTGAAAAATAAGCCAACGGTGACAAATTTTTTAAAGACATCTCAAAAAAACAATGAATTTTGCGGTGGACATCAGAATTTATAATTAGATCATGGTAGAGAAAAAATTCAAAAATATTTTATTAGGTTATGAGTTTCTCGAGGTAACACTGTCAAGTTTCTTTGAGTTTTAATGATATTTGACTTTTTAGTAGCACTCAGAAATCAAAACAACGAAATTTTTTACAGAAAATAGGGTGAAAATCAACATATTTGTTATTGTTAAACAAAATATAAGCATAAAACAAAAAATATCTCGACAGTATTACCTCATGAAATGTCTAAAGAAAATATGTACAAAATTCCAGGTGAGTTGGTCAAGTAGTTTTTGAGTTACAATGTCTACAGGCTTCGAAAAAATAAGTTTTGAGAAAAACGCTGTTAGTATTGCCAACTTTTATTTTCAATTTTTTTTGTCTGTCAAATCGTAAAGTGATGCATACTGGAATATGTTTTTGAATCGCGGAGTAATTTACAAAAGATGAGAACAGCTGTTGACCCAAGCGAGTCGAAGGTAGGGAGATAGTGTTGAATATCCCTATGTTCGACTCGCTTTGCAGCAGGTTCGCGTCAGCACGCTTGAACATAATGAACAACGGTCAACAGCTGTTCTCAATTTCTTTTGTAAATTACTCCGCGATTCAAAAAGATATTCCGGTTGTGCATCAATTGTGGATTTCATCAATCGATGTTTAAAGAATATCTACCTACCTTGGTAACATTAAAATTTTCAGTTAAATGTCCGATTCAGGGTTAAAAATGCCCGATTTCGCAATTTTTAAATTTTTAATCGCGTATATGTCAAAAACTATTAACCTAAGAGAAAAGTTACTAAAGACCTTTTCTGTTTGGAATGATTCAAAAAATCTAAAAAACTTTGTTCGATGCAAAAAAATTAATTTTAGGAAAAACCCCTTATCTTTCCCCTCGTTTGACAAGGTCTTATGCTCTTCATAATCGCCTGTCATTGTACAGATTTCTTCTAAATGACTTACTCAAACACATACTTAAATTTAAACTTTACAGGAGAAAGTTTATTTTACCCCTAAACTATGCACTTTTCGATTCACCTGGTAGATACACGTGCAAGGCTGATGCCTGCCAGATCATTGTTTTTAGCCTTGGTGTGCTATGAATTATCACTATACAAATTTCTAGCCTTACAGGAAGACCGTTAGTCGAAGGGTCACTAGCTCTTAGACTGTTATCAAGCAAATGGACTTTTGGTGTGAGTTCCTAACCGTTGATGACACTTGTATCCACTGCTAAACACCAGAGGATATAATGAATACTCGGTAGTAACCTAAAGACGGAAAAAGTGCTCTGAAGCGGCCAAGAGTGACTCGAGTGGGTTGGGAAGGGTATTGCCACTGTATGTTGGGGTTGCAAAGACATAATTCACTATCTTGAAAAAGGTTAAACTGTCAATAGCTAATATTATTGTGCATTATTGGGAAAATTGAGTCAATAACTTTGTGCGAAAATGCCCCATCTGCAGAAGAAAATGCTTTTAATATATGTACAACTTTTTATGTATTGAGTTTTCTAGATGTAAAAATATAACGATAGTAATTACGTTTATAGGATTTGCTGGCAGGAATTGTGAAGAAGTAATGCAGATATGTGATGATAGTCCATGTAAAAATGGAGCGTTGTGTATCTACGAAAATGACCACCATGTATGTTACTGTGTACCTGATTTTCATGGAGATCTGTGTCAGTATCAATATGATGAATGTCAGCTTGGTCCCAGGTATTACTTATATAATATTATCAACATTAATATCACAAGAGAGTGAGAAAATAATGCGACAGTTTTTTGAAAACTTGTTGCCTGGCAATAGACATGAGAGCAACCAGGGCTCGAGAGACTATTACCGAATGGAAACAAGTTTGAGAAACAAACTGGAGCATATTTTCCTTATTGATTCGACAGATTACTTTCTAATACTTACATACAAAATTCAAGTATTTGTAGATAAACATTTAGTGACATTTTTATCACAATCAATGTTTTACAACTTGTCAAAGTGAACAGCATCAGCAGGTTAAGAAAATATTCAGACGAAGGTATCAATAAAATATTAGTTAAAATTATTTATAAATACAGTTTTATTTATGAAATAGTGTTACGGAAGTAAACTTCGACCTCTTAAAATTGCCGATTTGCCTTCGTGAAAATTTGGCATTAGATGCAGAATTAGAACTTTATTTTGGTTAATTTTCTTAAATGTGACAGTTGTCAAAATGAGAATATGAAATACTTAAAATTTATTCTCGGTATTTTAATGTAAGTAGATTATCCCCAGTATAATAATAACCTGATTGGACAGAATTAAACGTGATGAAAAATCTTATAATCGGAGAGATAAAAGCGGATTTTGTGCGTGATAAGTAATATAGAAAGACTATATGGGGATATGTTGAATTAGTTGTGTACATAACTTTTCCTAACGGCCGGAAACCAGAGTAGGGGACGAGGGTAGTTATAAGGGGTCAAAGTCGCGGTTTTTATTATTTTTTTTGTGACGCTCGTGATCGAAACTTGCTCGTGCACCAAAATTTGGGAATAAGTAGGCCATGACGTAAGTAAGTAAAATCTCCAGGGGTGGAACGCAGCGTGGCCGACAAAGGGGTGGGGCAGGGGTGAATATAAAAAAACATAAGAGGTGTTTTGCGACGTTCGTGAATGAGATAGTGCACCAAAATTTGGGAATAAGTAGAACATGACATAACTAAGTAAAATCCCGAGAACCGGAAACCAGAGTGGGGGACGAGGGTAGTTATAAGGGGTCAAAATCGCGGTTTTTATTATTTTTTTTTTGTGGCGCTCATGATCGATATAGTGCACCAAAATTTGGAAATAAGTAGGTCACGACGTAACTAAGTAAAATCTCCAGGGGTGGAACGCAGCGTGGCCGACAAAGGGGCAGGGGTGAATATGAAAAATATATTCAGGGGTTTTTTGCGACGTTCGTGATTGAGATAATGCACCAAAATTTTGCAATAAGTAGACCATGACATAACTAAGTAAAATCCCCAGAGGCGGAAACCACAGTGGGGGATGAGTGTAGTTATAAGGAGTCAAAGTCGCGGTTTTTATTTTTTTTTTTGTGACGCTCATGATAGAGATAGTGCACCAAAATTTTGTAATAAGTAGGTTATGACGTAGCTAAGTAAAATATCCAGGGGTGGAACGCTACGTGACCGACAAAGAGGTGGAGGCAGGGGTGAATATAAAAATTATAAGGGATTTTTTGTGACGTTCGTGATCGAGATAGTGAACCAAAATTTGGGAGTAAGTAGATCATGACGTAACTAAGCAAAATCTCCAGGGCCGGAAACCAGAGTTGGGAATGAGGGTAGTTTTAAAGGGCCAAAGTCGCAGTTCGTATTATTTTTTTGTGACGCAGCACATTTGTCCCCACGCAGCGTTCCGCCCCTGGAGATTTTACTTAGTAATGTCATGATCTATTTATTCCCAAATTTTGGTGCACTATCTCGATCACGATCGAACCCCTTATATTTTTATACTCACCCCTGCCTACCACCCCTTTGTACCCCAAGGAGCGTTCCGCCCCTGGAGATTTTACTTAGTTACCTCATGACCTACTTACTCCCAAATTTTGGTGCACCTCCATCATGAGCGTCACAAAAAAATAATAAAAACCGCGATTTTACCCCTTCGTCCACGACTATGGTTTCCGCCTCTGGGGATTTTACTTAGTTATGTCACGGTTGACTTATTCCCAAATTTTGGTGCACTATCTTAGTCACGGACGTCGCAAAAAATCCCTTATATTTTTTATATTTACCCGTGCCCCACCCCTTTGTATGCGACGCAGCGTTCCACCCCTGGAGATTTTAGTTAGTTACGTCATGACCTACTTATTCCCAAATTTTGGTGCACTATCTCGATCATGAGCGTCAGAAAAAAAATAATAAAAACTGCGACTTTCACCCCTTATAACTGCCCTCGTCCCCCACTCTGGTTTCCGGATCTGGGGATTTTACTTATTTATGTCATGGTCTACTTATTCCCAAATTTTGGTGCACTATCTCAATCACGAACCTCGCAAAAAAATCCATTATATTTTTTATATTCACCCCTACCCCCACCCCTTTGTCGACCACGCAGCGTTCCGCTCCTACTGATTTTACTTAGTGACGCCATGGCCTACTCATTCCCAAATTTTGGTGTACTATCTCGATCATGAGCGTCACAAAAAAAATAATAAAAACCGCCACTTTGACCCCTTATAACTACCCTCGTCCCCCACTCTGGTTTCCGGCCGTTGGGGATAGTCATGTACACACTAATTCAACAGATCCCCGTATAGTTTTTCCATATTACTTATCACGCACAAAATCCGCTCCCAGCTCTTATACTATTAGTACATGAGAAAATTAGTACAAAAGTATAAATTATCTATATACAAATTTTTTCCACTCTTTTCTGTCTTGTGCTATCGCTTTGGCATCTATCCAGTTTGATCTTTTCTTTTACAGAATGGCTCCTATTGCTTTATCCCATGTTTGTCTGGGTCTTCCTCTTTTCCTATTTTGTGATATTTTTGCTTCCCATACTCTTCGAACTGGTCTAGTTTCTTTCATTCGTTATAGATGTCCCCACCAACATAATTGTCTTTGCTCTATATACTCCAATGTGGATGGTATTTTTAACTCGCTTCTTATGTCTACCTTCCGTAGTCGGTCTAATTTAGTGACGCCTTTTACTCTTCTCAGGAACTTCATTTCTATGGCTTGGATCTTGCTTTTTTGTCGGTTTGTTAAGACCCAAGATTCGCTGCCGAAGGTTAGTACTGGTCTATAAATTGATTTGAACACTTTTATTTTTGTTTCTCTTGAAATTTCTTTACTACTGATAAATTTTTTATTCATTGCATGGTACAGCTTTATTGTTTTGTCTATTCTATTGTTTACTTCAGCATCTTGAGTGCCTGCCTGGTCAATTATTACACCTAGATAAGAGAAAGTTTTCACTTGTTCAATTTGTGTTCCTTCAATTTCTATTCTTAGCTCCTGTCTCTCTTCACCGATCTGTTGTACTTTGGTCTTGCTTTTGTTTATTACCATTCCATTTTCGATGAATACTCTGTTCCATACTTCAGTGTTGTGTTGTAAATAATTTTCACTTCTTGCAATTAACACCAAGTCGTCTGCAAACACTCCTTTTGATATTTCTACTCTACGTAGATATCTGTGTCCAACATTTAATTTTCTGCTTTCTATTGTGCATGTTTTAATTATTTGGTCCATAAACAATATAAACAGCGTTGGGCTAAGAGCTCCGCCTTGTATTAGTAAGGACATTTTGTTAATATATTTAAACTCTTTTATTTAAATAGATATATGTATTCTGTGTTTTTGTTTACAATTTAAGAATTTTTTAGGTGCAAGAACGGTGGTAGCTGTATTGATGGTGTAGACAATTTCACATGTTCTTGTCCTCCAGGTCTAACTGGCGTCTTATGCGAATGCCTTATACTGCCTAATGGTATTCTAGACTGCAGCTACGTCAGTCCAGTAACTACTATAACTACTACAACTATTTATGATAATCAGACAATATCTACAAGTATTACCTTTAGTACCACAACTGAAGTGCCAACTATTAATACTGAATCAACTTTTTTAACCACTGTTTTTCCCAATACGACACTTAGTACTACTGCGATAACTAGTACAAACGAACCAACTTCTGTCACAACAGTTTTTGATATTACCTTAAGTACAAGTATTTCTACAACAGAATTTATACCTATAACTACAGATAACATTATCAGCAGTACTATAGAAAGTTATACTGAAAAAATTAGTTCCACAGAACCAAATACTATTGAGAGTAGTACTATTGATACCACCATAATGAGTACTACGGAATTAATTATTGGTACGAGTGATACTACCACTACAGAAGAGAACACTTCCACTGATCTTGAAAGTACCACCGTTACTACTTCACCTTTTACTGAATATTCAGTTTACTCCACAGATTTTCAGTTCGAGCCTTCCACGTCCACTATTTATTCAAACATGTCCTCAACTTCTTCAGAATTTCCAAGTACTTTCCCTGTAGAAGTTAGCAGTGCGCCAATGTTGTCAACTTTTGAGACTACAGAATTTACAACTTTTTCTACCCTTTTTGAAGACACTACTACCCTGAGCACGACTGTTATGGAGAGAGAAAGAAATAGAACATTTTCTGAAGAAACTACTACATTTGTTTCAACGTTTTTTACAACAGAACCAGATGTAAAAACCGATACAACTACTATTTCTACAACTTTAGAAACTACAACCGCGGAAGGAACCACTATAGCTGTGATTATAGACTGCACAAACAGTAGAACGAAATGTTTAAATGGAGGTACATGTATATACATAGAGGGAAGACATAAGGTAACAAATATATTTCTATAAGCGCAGAAACAGACGAACCACTCTGCAATGCTACTCTCTGGATTCATTGAGCAGGCGATTTTGTAGCGCCAATGATTTTGTAATGAACGCCACAGTGGCGAAGATCCTTGCCACTGTGGTGTCCATTACAAAATCATTGGGGCTACAAAATCGCCTGTTTAAGCCACTTTGTGGATCCACTTAGTAGCGCTGCAGAGTGACTCTTCTGTCTCGGTTCTTAGAGTTAACTTTTACATTATTATGTATTTCAGTGCCTTTGCAATTTTGACTATGAAGGGGCTTTCTGTGAATCGAAACTTGGTGTCAAAAGAGCAGCTTTTGGTGGAAACTCTTACCTTTCACATAAACTTCATGTTTCGACTTACCATTTGGATGTTGAATTTGTAGCTAAAACTATGGCAAATGATGGTATCATCTTTTTCTCCAATGTAGATTCTCCGCATATGGCCTTATACATGGAAAACGGATTCCTAAAATTTAAGTTTTCTTGTGGATACCAAACTATGTTGCTCAGTGAACTTAAAGTACCTGTTAACAATGGATATAATATGAACATCAAAGCTGGGTAATATTTTAAACAAATATTCTTGTTTTTTACCTTTTTACTGTTTGATATCATATTTTTAGGTTGGATTTTAGTAAGGACTTCAAACATTGTAATGCATCAATTAAAGTAAATGACAGCTTGTCTATGACTGGGGACCAAATAGCTAAAATAGATAAATTTCCTCGCCCCACTGCTTGGTTGCATCTCGGTGGCCTTCCTCATTATTTGGCTTTAGAAGTTGGTATACCTGTGGACGGTTTTGTTGGTTGCATGACGAATTTAAAAGTATGTTAACATTTTTTAATATGTATATCATCTAACTAATAGCCCGATCAAAGAACAATCTTACCCCAAAAAAAATAAAAGAAAGATGAAAATTTAAAAATAGGTAGTTAAAATTGTCTATTATTATATAAGAAAAAGTTTACAATTCTACATCCCTCCATTTTACAAAAATGGAGGGGAATACCCCTCTCGAAGGTGAAAAATATACATTCAAAATAAGACCGGAATTCGATAAAATGACTAATTCTAAACAAATTTTGTTCTATAGAGTTTTTTCGCTAAGAAGTCAATACTTTTCGAGTTATTTGCGAGTAAATATGTTCATTTTTAACAAAAAAAAAAAACATGTTTTTGGACAGTTTTTCGGAGATAACTCAAAAAGTAAGTATTTTATTGAAAAAAAAACTTTCTTAGCAAAACTGTAGCTCATAAAAAATTGAAAAAAAAAATGGTGTATGCATGAGGTTTGTAGACCCAGTAAAAGCAGAGTTGTAGCTAATGAAAAGTAGGTTCTTCTTTGTCAAATTCCAAATCGAATATTTCAATGTGAAATTACCCAAAAACGGAGCATTTTTCGGGGAAAATTCATTTGAACTTTTTTAAAGTGTTTAAAAAAAGGTTTATTTTTGTTTTTTTTTTAAACTTCTAACATTAAAAGTAAGTGAGTTACGCTCAAAATATTGTTGGTCCCTTTTATTTTTTGGTAAAAAAAATCGTGAAAATCACCCCCTAATTAGCATTACAAATAAATTTTAAGTGCTGTAGTTTGAAAAAGCTGTAGGTAGTTAAAATTGCTAGAACGAGTAACTAATCACGAGTTTTGGCAAATTTTGAACAGCCACAGCATAACCAATTTTTGTCTAACAAGAAAACAAAAAATTAAAAATATTCAGAAAAGCAAAACGAACATTTTATTACTCTTTGAGATTTTTGGTATTACTAATAATTTTTAAGTTATTTCCATACAAAAATCCATTTTTTTCAGAATTAGAAAAAATGTTTAATTTTAAATCCAATTTTTTTCAAAAATGAGCACTTTGAACACATGAAACAAATAGATAATATAAATAATACATAAGTAAAGTAACTTGTGAAGCGGTAACGTTTAATTTTATTTGGGAAGCTAATTAGGGGGTGATTTTCGCGATTTTTTTAGCAAAAAATAAAAAAGACCAGCAATATTTTGAGCGTAACTTACTCACTTTTAATGTTAAAAGTTTTTTTAAAAAACAAAAATAAACCTTTTTTAAATAATTTAAAAAAGTTATAATGGATTTTTCACGAAAAGAGCTCCGTTTTTGGGTTATTTCAAATTTAAATATTCGATTTGGAATTTGACGAAGAAGAACATACGTTTCATTAGCAACAACTCTGCTTCTACTGGGTCTACAGACCTCATGCATACACCATTTTTTCAGTTTTTTATAAGCTATATTTTTGCTAAAAATATTTTTTTCGCTAAAATACTTACTTTTTGAGTTATCTGCGAAAAACCGTCCAAAAACATGTTTTTTTTTGTCAAAAATGGACAAATTCACTCCCAAATAACTCGAAAAGTATTAACTTAGTGAAAAAACTCTATAGAACAAAAGTTACTTAGAATTAGTCATTTTATACAATTTCGGACTTATTTTGAACGTATATATTTTCATCGCCGAGAAAATAATTTTCACCCCGTACCTATCTCCCAATTTTTGTAAAATGGAGGGGATATAGAATTGTAACTTTTTCTTATATAATAATAGACAATTTTAGCTACCTATTCCCAAATTTGCACCCTTCATTTATTTTTTTGGAGGTTTTCGTAAAATTCTGTGTTCCCTGATCGGGCTATAACCACAAAAAATAGAGATGGAAAGCGAGCAAATAAAGAAATGTGAGAAATGTTGACAAAATTTATACAGTACGTGCGTAAAGTATGGAAACATAAAGATATCTGCGACACCCCGTATAGTAACAAAATATTGTTTATACAAGGTGTCCCCAATGTAGCGGGACGGTCGAATAATTCGCGAAATGAACATCCGATCGAAAAACTGAAAAATACGTGTTCAATATTTTCAAAAATCCATCGAATTATGACAAACACGACCCCCCCACTGCACCCCTGGAGGTGGGGTGGGGGGTAACTTTAAAATCTTAAATAGGAATTCCCATTTTTTATTGCAGATTTAGATTTTTTACGTAAAAATAAGTAACTTTTATTCGAGGTATTTTTTCGAATTGCGCATAGCAGATGGCATTATAATCGGAAAAAACGATTTATCCTGATACACTAAGGGCCGGTTGTTCGAACGCTAATCAACAATGATCATTATCAAATAATTAATTAGTGTCAATGTCAATTGTTAAAACATAATTAATTACAATTCTGAGACTATAATCAATTAATATAACAATAATTATTAACATAATTAATAATAAATCTCATAATTGTAATTAATTATGTTTTCAGCAACCCAAACAAAGTTGACATTGACAGTTTTGGTGACAGTAATTAAACATTTAATAATGATCATTGTTGATTAGCGTTCGAACAACCGGCCCAGGTAAATTATAGAATCGGTCTAATATCTCGAGAAATAGACTTCCAAATGAAAAACAAAAAAACGCGTGTTTAATATTTTTCACAACTCTCTCTCTCTCTCTCTCTCTCTCTCTCTCTCTCTCTCTCTCTCTTGTCGTTTCCCAATTACTGAGGATCGTGATTTCTTCCAATATTCCTAACAATGTTTCTCCATTGGTCTCTATCTCCAGTTGCTCTAAGAGCTTCGCAGAATGAGTTTCCAGCTGAATGCTTTATTTGGTCAGACCATCTAGTTGGTGATCATCCTCTTGATCTTCTCCTTGAAACTTTTCCAGAAACAATTAATCTCTCTAAACTGTTGTCACCTCTGCGAACCACATGACCAAAGAATTGCAGAATTCGTTGCAGACATATTGTATACAGCTTTTTTTAATATTGAGTTGGTTTAGAATGAAAATGTTTGTCCTATGAGCTATCCAAGGTATGCGTAGCATTCTTCTCCAGCACCACATCTCAAAGGCATCAATTTTTTGGCGCTCGCATGCGCGAAGAGTCCAAGTCTCTGCTCCGTATAGAAATATTGAGAATACAAGGGCATTCACCAGTCTCATCTTGATATTTTGAGAGATAGATCTCTCTTTCCAAACTTTAGTTATTCGACTCATCGCATTTTTTGCCATACCAATACGTCTCCGAACTTCTGCTTCACAGTTACCATCGTTAGTTATACTAGACCCGAGATAGACAAAGGTGTTTACTATCTGGTATTCCTATATTTTTCACAAACCTATGGAATAACACTAAACACGACCCTAGCTTCCATCCCATGGAGTTGGGGTGGGGGTATCTTTAAGATCTTAAATAGGATCCCCCATTTTTTATTGCAGATTTGGGTTTTTCATAGGATTTTTTAGCGTCATCTATCACCAAATCTAAAAAATGTCTCGAATAAATGTTACTTTTTTATAAGGTATTCAAATCTGCAATAAAAAATGGGGGGTCCTATTTAAGATTTTAAAGTTACCCCCACCCCACCTCCATGGGATGGAGTTGGTGGTCGTGGTTAGTTTTATTCGATAGATTTTTGAAAAATATTAAACACGTGTTTTTTTATTTTTCAGTTGGAAGTGCATTTCTCGAGTTATTAAACCGTCTCTGCGCAATCTATCCATAATTCGAAAAAATGTCTCGAATAAAATTTACTTATTTTTGCGTAAGCATTCCGAATCTGCAATAAAAGAATATGGATTCCTATTTAAGATTTGAAATTTACCCCCCACCCCACCTTTAGGGTGTGGAGAGGTATGTCGTGTTTGGTGTCATTCGATAGATTTTTGAAAAATATTGAAAACGTATTTTTCTTTTTTTTTTGATCCGATGTATATTTCGCGAGATATTCGACCGTCCCGGTACTTTTGGGACACCCTCTATATTAGATAGACCAGCGATTTAAAATTTTATATTTTCGACGTTGCCAAATATACAATTTAATACTAATTAATTCTTAATTCGCTTGACTCAGCAGTTTTCATTCATAAATCAATTCTTTTAATTTTAATGAACTTTTGTGAGTATCTATGTATTGAGTTTTTTATTTATAATTACGAACATAAGTTCTATCATTTCTCATATTTTTTCTTAATTATTATTTTCTTCGAATGTTATGAAGAACTCTTAATTTTAGAGGAGTAGGTATATACCTAATGTCAGTGGCGGCTCGTGATTTTTACAATAGGGGAGGCTATACCTAACTGTAAAATATCTAGACAAATTTGCACTAGCAAAATGCAAAAAAATGCGCCAAAAAATGTAATTTAAGGCCCCATCTTTTGACCATTTTTTATTTACATTTCATAATATCATCCTAATTCATAATTTCATGATATCATCATTTTAAAAATAGTTAGTCTAATAGTAAAAGTTTAATACCAAAGTTTGTGTCGTTTATTTGTTAACAATTCCATCTATTTGTAAATAGATACCTATGCATATCAAAATAAATACAGATTTGAAGTTTTGCAGTCCATACATAATGAAGCTTCAAATTTTTTAAGATACTCAACTGAATTTTTTTAATTCTAAACGCGGCCTACTGCGAATTCAAAAACACGATAAATTACCGATATTTTGCTTTGAGTTAGAGATATCGGAAAAAGTTATTTGAGCAAGTTGTTCCAAATATTATTATAACCCCACATACCAAATTTCATAACAAAATTCGCACTTTTAGATTTTTCATTATTTTTAGTCAGGACCCTAAAATTCGTTGTCCCGAGACGTACCCAACCACCCAACGGAGCTGAGAAGCTACACTGCCTCCCTTGGTATATCTCCGGGCAGCGTGTGATGGCGCCGTAGATGCCACTGTTAGGAGACCGGGTCTCCTTAAACGCCTCTGCGCTGCACGGAGCATTAGCAACGGAGAAAGCTGGGCTTCTCGGCTCCGTTCGTGCATCTCGGGATAACCCAGGGTCCTGCCTACAATAATATGTAATAAAACTGAGACGCGATCATGCGTTCTAATGCTAATGCTCCGTACGTATGGATAATTAGTGATAATATGGAATTTACACGTTGTATAATAGCGAGAGTAATTGTTGTTTTCGCGATTCATGATAAACAAAACAGTATAGAGTGTGTAAAAAATTTATGGGGAGGCTGAGCCTCCCTTGCCTCCTCTGACGAGCCGCCACTGCCTAATGTAGAAAATTGTTGTAGATTGGAAAAAAGAAAATAAAAATATATGACGATGCAGACGATGGCCATGAAATAACAGAGTGTTCGTCTTTAGCCTGCCTATCAAACCCGTGCAAAAATGGAGCTTCTTGCAGTTCTGTCGGAGAAAACTGGCAGTGCCATTGCCGCAATGGGTAAATTACCATTTATATATTTAATTTACAGTCAAACCCGCTTATTAGAATACCTGTTAAAGGAATATCCCGCTTTAAGGAATAGACATTTGCGGTCCCGGAACGTTTCTACTAGCCACCAATGATCGGTTATTAGAATAACCCTGTTATAAGAATACTTTTGCTTGGCACGAAGGCTATTCCAATAAGCGGGTTCGACTGTATTACCAAATATTTAATTACCATTTATATATATTTAATAATATATAAATAATATGAAGTAATATGTATTTATCGGAAAAGGCCAAGGATATTTTATTTAGATTACGAAACTGTTTTCTTGTAGCATGTATAATAGGGTGCATCGAAAAAAGCAAAAATTTTCTTTTTGCGATGGAAAAGTTTCCCAATCGACTGTTAAGTATTTTGGTAAAATCTAGTCGAAATTGGAAAATATCTTTTGCCTCCCCAAGACAATTAAAAATTTTGAAAAAATATTAATAGACGACAAAAATTTTTATTTTGAAACGAAAATGTAATACCTCACAAAAGTTGCCTAACACACTATTTAGTATTTTAGTAAAGTTGCGTTGAAATAAAAAAATATTTTCTGCCCCCCCCCCCCACGACAACTGCAAATTAGAAAAAATACATTAATATGCGAATTTCTTTCGTAAGAGAAAGGCAATACCTCATAAAAGTTGAATAAATAAATTCGGTTTAAATTGGAAAATATTTTCTGGTTTCACAAGGCAATTAAAAATTTTACTTAAGAAAAGTATGCTCCAACATTCTTTTTATAACAAAATAGCCTAACTTATCCGTCTTCCTGACGTCACCAATTTTTTTTAAACTAAAATAAATATAAATCAAAGTACAATATTACTATAATTTTAAAATACATAGTGCATTATACAGGGTGATTGATTAGTGGGGTAAAGCTCAATAGACCCGCTATGGTAAGAGATAGCCATAAAAGTTAGTAACAAAAATTGTAGCCAACTTTGAGCTTCACATTTTAAAATTAATTACAATGTTACAGGATGTTCGACAACATCGTGGGAGACCAAACTTATGTTTTTTTAAATGGAACACCCTATATTTTATCTTATATTCGAAATCTTCCTAACCTCCTCATTTCAAAAATATATAATTCTGTTATGTTATATAGGGTATTTACAAAGTTATAACAAATTTTCTATGAATATCGTAACAAGTTCAGCTCCCTGTATAAAAAAATTAAGCACAACGCAATGGCTTCTTAGTGCCATATTTTTTTGTTATTTGTGAAAATTTTTAAGAATGGTTGATATTGCTAATTTTCTTTATATCGAATATAGGGTGAGTCAAAACGCAAGTACATTATTTTCTCAGTAATTTTGAATGGAACATACTGTATTTTATGTCACTATCGAAAAGTACCGTTACCGTACTTTAATTTTTGTATAATATTTTCTATGTCTAAATTTATTAGTTTTCGAGATATTTTCATGTTTCAGAGCAAACTATTAATTAGGGATCTAAATCTTTCCAAATTTTCAGTAACCCATGACTGAACTTTTTAAAACTGATAATTTAAGGTTACTGATTATCAATCCGGTAATCAATGTAACAATGTAGCAAATAAAGAAAGAAAAATAATTTATTAGTAATAAATTTTACAAAAGAAACACAACCACAGCATATAACATTTTTGAAAAAATTAAAAACTGATTTTGTGTGTAAATGTAACAAATAAAGAAAGAAAAATAATTAATAGTTATAAATTTTACAAAAAAAACACAGTGACAGAATAAAACCTTATGTGAAGAGAATTAAAAACTACTTTGGTATGTAAATGTAACAACGTAACAAATTCAGAACGAAAAATAATTTATCAGTAAAAATTTTACAAAAACATGAACACAAAATACAACATTTTTGAAAAAAATAAAAGCTACTTTTAGTAAAATAATAATTTTACATATTTAATTATATAAGGTACAAAATGAGTTGAGTGAATGAGTTACTTACACTACGAAGCATTTATAAATTAACACTTCGAAATACACTTTGTATTCTATTTTTCATCTCATCCCTTGTTATTGGAGGCATTTTATAATCTTCATTCTTAACGTAACCCCAAAAAAATCAGTCCAGTTTATTAAATTTTCGTGATCTGGGTGGCCACGTAACTGGTCCATTGAAATATGAAAATATCTCGAAAACTAATAAATTTAGACATAGGAAATATTGTACAAAAATTAAAGTACAGTGGAACCCCGATAAGTCGGCCCCCGATAACCCGGAAGTCCGGCTAACCCAGACCGACTTTTATCAGAAAAACATTTCATCAATAAAAATGTATGTAATATAATATTTGAGAGATAATTGGTATTTGCGTAATTTGAACTACATAATATATATAGGATAGTAAAAATGACTCATGGCACTTCATTGTCGTGTTATCCGAAACAACAGGCACCTGTAGTATCATTTATTTTTATTTCAAACTGTCTTAACATTGTCAAAAAAAGACTATTAAAAAATTCTTTTTCAAACAATGGCCTTAGTCTTCACTGTTATTAAATAACATAACATCGTTGCGATAGAGACAATATTGTGTGTAGTATGATACAGTCGTATTGTTCGCTTCCGTTCTGTAATCGTTCTTAAATCTATTCATATTTTGTGTTTGCGTGTTTTTTGGTCTACGTAATGGCAACAAAACGTAAAAATGTTGTAGTGACAATGGAAAAGAAACTAATTGATAAAGGCGTAATTGATACGTAATTTAGATGTGTACTGTGCATATACATTTCATGTTATTTTAATTATAACAAGAGTTTATCTGTAAGTATACTGAATTTTATTAATTTTTACCATTTTCTCCGGCTAACCCGGATTTTCAATAACCCGGATCGGCCGCGGTCCCGATTAATCCGAGTTAACGATGAGGTTCCACTGTATAATGGAATAGAATAGAATAGGTAGAAATATGCTTTATTGTCACTAAAAATTTTTACAATTTTATGGACAAAGCTTACATACAGTCAAAAGGAAAATAATATCAACAACAAATAACAAATAACAACTACAATTTACTAAAATTAGATAAATCGTCAATATACAGTAAATATGATATAAAACCAAAGACAAAAACAATTAATTGCAAAATTTATATAAATTGCAAATTGAACAATAATGGTACTTTTCAATAGTGATATAAAATACAGGGTGTTCTCTTTAAAATTACTGAGAAAATAATGTACTTGCGTTTGGACTCACCCTGTATTACATATAAAGAAAATTAGCAATGTCAATCATTTTTAAAAATTTTGACAATAAATAGAAAAATATAGCATCAGTAAACCATTGCTGTTTTGCTTATTTTGATTTATACAGGGAACTGAACTTGTTACGATTTTTATTGAAAATTGGCTATAACTTTGTAAATACCCTGTACAACATAACATACCTTTATATATTTTTAATAGGGAAGTTAAGAAAATTTCGAATATAAGATAAAATATAGGGTGTTCCATTTAAAAAAACATAAGTTTGGTCTGCCACGATGTTATCGAACATGTTTATAATGTGAAGCTTAAAGTTGGCTACAATTTTTGTTTTTAACTTTTATTGCTATCTATTACTATACCGGAGCTATTGAGCTTTACCCCACTAATCAATCACCCTGTATAAATATTACAAAAAATATGGTAAAACATTATATTCGCATATATCTTCCGATTAATTTAGCATTAAGGTGAGGCATATTACTTTATGTGCGCGCGCAACCATTTTGCAAAATCGTTACTTTTGGATTGTAAACTTTTTATTTAATTAATAAACACTTTCAACAAAATTGTATCCTTGATTGATTTTTTGGGAGGATTTTACAAAATTTTGTGTTTATCGATTAGGGTATAATTCAATATATTTTAAACGACCCTGTCCTAAATTTATTTTCAGTAGGTAAATTTATTATATAAAAAAATGATCCCTATACTTTTCTGGTTTTTATGTTTTATTATATCTACAGTCCGTACAATACAGATACCGTTGCACGTCATCCGCGTCATAGCACGTGACGTCACATGGTACCAACACGAAATATTTAAGTCGTAGGTGTGTTCCTTTTAAGAATCGTTTAGCTAAGTACACTGGAATTACAGCCACTAGACATATTTTATTATATACGCGTAGAAATACTATTTGAAGATTTCTATTAATGTAAATTTAAGGAAACATCCTTAACTTGTTCAATTTAATTTGTATAAGTGGAATGTAAAGCGTTTTTATAATGCACCCTTGTTCGGATTACATTCTAACTGCGATCGAACAAAGGTGACATTTTTGCATAAATTGGTAACATTTATTTGACAGTTGCGGTGTTGATACTTCAGATTTCTTTTTATTCTTTACTATGGTAGGGGAGCAAAGTATGCTAAATGTGCAGTCACTCGAGCGCTTTGGGGACCTATTGGGTTGTGAAGAGTAGATCCTAAAACCAAAAAAAGTTAAGTAAAGTTTTCCATTTTAGTGGGCGCTTGCCATTTTTTAATTTAATTTTCCATTTCCAACAATCATTTTTTCCGATTATAACGCCATCTATCCATAATTCGAAAAAATATTTCGAATAAAAGTTACTTATTTTTACGTAAGAAATCCAAATCTGTAATAAAAAATGACGGTTCCAATTTAAGATTTTAAAGTAACCCCCCACCCCACCTCCGTGGGGGTCGTGTTTGGTGCCATTCGATAGATTTTTTAAAAATATTGAATAAGTATATTTTACAGTTTTTCGATCTGATGTTCATTTCGCGAAATATCGTGGGATTCGTATTTAAAATATTAAATTTACCCCCACCCCTCTCCGTGGGAAGTCCTGTTTGAAATAATTCGATAGATTTTTAAAAAATATTGAACACATACTTTTTAGTTTTTCGATCTGTCATTCATTTCGCGAAATATTCGCTTTTTTCTTGTGAAATTTTGGGACTCACCCATTTCCTTACGCCCGGCTCAAATCGTCAGATTTTTGAAATATGCACTCTTTTGCATGTACTTAACTCACCTTATATTAATCTGACAATTTCGAGTTTTTTTAAGGATAGATTTTTTTTTTCGGGCCCTCCTTAACGAACTCCCCTGTGTTAAGAGCCAATATATGATAGAGGTACATCTACAGGGTACCAGGTTTCTCCCCATATGATAATCTGACGCGCTCGAGTAACTGCAAAAATCCCCGCTTGGGCTCCCCTACCACTATAACTTATAAGTATTTGTTTAATTATATTTATTGTTGTTTATTATTTATTTTAACGTAAGATTATATCTAACTTAATTCTTGTTTTCTACTTCTAATGGTTTTTATTTATCTACATTGAATATTAATTTCTTTTGTTGTATAATCCACTTCGCAATAATTATGTGATATATTTGATTTAAAATGAATTCAAGAATTTTTTATAATTTGGCACCAATGTCGACAGATCTCTAACGTAGAAAATAACGTGTAACGGTTTCTATATTGTACGGACTGTATACAGTTACTTATTGTTAATTTTTGTAGATTTTTGGGAAAATCTTGTGAAATATCTATCTGTGATGATAATCCATGTTTTTTTGGTGGTACTTGTATACCGTTTACAAACAGTGGCTATATCTGTCTTTGTCCTTATGGAAAACATGGTCATTTTTGTGAAAATGGTAAATATTTTATACCAAACTTGACAATAGTTAACCAACTATAAAAATAAAATAATGTTATTAACTTCTTCATTTTAGATTTAAAAGTGATACAACCTTACTTCTCATCATCTGTCCATGGTTTATCATCATTTGTAGCTTACCCGTTCCCAGATGGAATATCAAGATCTATGGAAATTAAATTCAGATTTACACCTACAACAATGGAACAAATCTCTTTGCTTCTATTTATAGGACAAGCTGGCCATCACGATTTCTATTCTGATCACGTGGCCGTAAGTTTTGTAAGAGGTTATATAATGCTAACTTGGAATTTAGGATCAGGTAAATAGATAATATTTTATTAAATTTAATGGAACAAAAACATAATGTTTTTGGAAATCATTATTATCCAGTGAGCTATTATTAGTGAGTCATTATTATCCAGTGAAACATAGATAATTAAGCTGGGTCTAAGTTAAGTAGGGAGTATTTGAGAGAGGTAATCCAAAAAATTAATCGTTACATATTATGATCTATATACCTAGATCTTATTTAGGCTGTGGCTAAATAGAGATATATATTTGAGAAGCACCCTCAAAGAGAAAGAGGCAGTTACGATCGTTGCCAAATCACCTTTAATAGTCCCTGAGCCTCTCAACCTTTTCACGTTTCAGAATTAATAAGGAATAGATACTTGGAAAAAAAGCAGAAGTTAACAACCAAGATTTGAAAATACTCAGAAACCTTTCATGAAATGACAATTCGTGAAAATCATACATGGAGTGAGGCAAGGCTGTATTTTGTCTCCCTATAATATTCAATCTCTGCTCTGAAAGAATTTTTATCGAATCTAATTAGAAATGCAGATGTCACCATAGTAGCTACTTGCGGACAACCTAGAAGACCTACAAGTCCTTATGAACATAATCCCGTATTACAGTTAACAATATGGGCTAAATACAAACGCAAAGAAGACAAAGCTTATGATCATTAGCAAAAAAAAAATAGCAGAATGTCAACTCTATGTCAACCAAACTCCTGTAGAAAGGGTGACTTACCACAACTACCTCGGCACAACAAAGAGATAAGAGCGCTCATCGGAAAAGCTAGTTCCACTTTCAACCGGAGGGTGGCCTTCTTCAAGAGTCACAACCTCTCTCTTGGTATAAAAGTAAGAATGCTGCGCTGCTACGTCATCTCTATCCTTTTTTGGATGTTGAATAGTGGACGTTAAACGAAGAATATATATCGAAGAATACTCAAAATCCCGTGGACTAATCCAGTCACAAATGAGGAGGTCCTCAGAAGAATAAAGAACAACCAAGAGGTACTGACTACCTACCATCAAATCTCGAAAGTTACAATAGTTGAAGACATTATGCGAAATGAATCCAGATCTGCCCTCCTACAAGCCATCCTGCAGGGAAAAATATTTGGAAAACGAGGTCCAGTAAGAAGAAGGTTGAATAACCTCAGAATCTGGTTTAACACATCTGTCACGGATAGGCACATCAAGAAGAAAATACTTTTCAAACTATAATAGCCACTTTACACGATGCAAGTAATTACGCAGTTAATTGCACTATTTCTTGCGCAAGAACTTGTGCAATAAGTTGCAACTAAATTTCTACAATAAAGTGATTACACGGTGCTCACAATTGCATAAACTGACCAGGGCCGTAACTACGATGTTGGGGGCCCCGGGGCAAACGTAATCTGGGGGCCCCCTACCCCCAGAGCAAAAGAAGGGTCCGGAAAAATATTTGATATTTATCTCCTTGAAAACGCATTTTCTTCCTATGTGAACACCACACTCTCTTCTTTCTTTTTTTTCAGCATGTCTTGCAATAATTATATGGGGCGGGGGGGAAGGTTAAAAAAAACGCGCGTAAGTCCCAAAATGGATCAACTGACTAACTCTAAAAAGCTTTTGTTCTATATAATATATAAACTAAGTCAATACTTTTCGAGTAATTTTATCGAAAAAAATATTCTTAGCAAAAATGTAGCTTTTAAAAAAGCAAAAAAAAATTATGTTCAGAAAGTCTATAAAACCACTAAATGTAAAATTGTAGCTCATCAAAAATACGTTCTTATTCGTCAAATTCCAAATCGAATTTTTCAACTTGAAATAACCAAAAAATTAAGCAATTTTCGGGCAAAACCTATTATGATTTTTTCAAGTGTTTAAAAAAATCCTTAATTTTGTTTTATATAAAAGTCTCTAGCATTAAAACTAAGCGAGTTACGCTCAAAATAAAGGTGGCTTCTTTTTTTGGTAAAAAAAAAATCGTGAAAATCTCCCCCTATTTAACACCGTAAATAAAATTAATCGTTACCGCTTTACCATTTACTTTATATGTGTATTGTTTATACGATCTGTAAGGTTTACCGGTTGGGAGTGCTTAGTTTCGAAAATAATTGGTTTTATAGTAAAAAAAATTTCTAAAATATTGGAAAATGGCCTTTTTTCAAAATAACTTATACATTAAAAAGTATTAGGGATACTAAAAATCTCAAGCAGTAAAAAGTAGGTAGGTTTTGCTTTTTTAAATATGATAGATTCATTTTGTTTTTCTGTTAGTGCAAAAATTGGTTCAATGGCTGTTCATATTTTGCATACACTCGTGATTAGTGACTCGTTCAGTCCCTTTCAATCATGTAAAAAATACATAAGTAAAGTAAATTGTTTGTAAAGCGATAACGATTAATTTTATTTGGGGTGCTAAGTAGGGGGATATTTTCACAATTTTTTTACAAAAAAAGGAGTCAACTTGATTTTGAGCATAACTCGCTTAGTTTTGATGCTAGAAACTTTTTTAAACTATAAAAATAAACTTTATTAAAAAAGTTTTAATTATTGGTTTTTCCCGAAAAGTGCTTCATTTCTTGGTTATTTCACGTTAAAATATTTGATTTGGAATTTGACGAATAAGAACGTATTTTTCATGAGCTACAACTTTGCTTTTGCTTGGTCTATAGACTTTACGAGTTCACAATTTTTTCATTTTTTCATATTATGCTACATTTTGGCTAAGAATATTTTTTTTTGATCAAATACTTACTTTTTGAGTTATTTGTGAAAATCACCTGAAACGTGATTTTTTTTGTTGAAAAATAAACATTTTCAATCGTAAATAACTCAAAAAGTATTATTAATATTGTATAGAACTAAAGTTACTTAGAATTAGTCAATTTATCCATCTCCGGACTTATTTTAAACGCGCGGTTTTTCACCCCCCAACTAGGGGTGACTATCACCTCCCGAGTAAAAGCAACCAACGGCACAAGCCGTCCCAATTTTCATGTAATTCGGAGTTGATCCTGAAAATAGCACGGTATCGCCGTATTTCCCGTTCATTTACTGGACTACAAGGTGTTTCTATAATCTGTATTTAATCCTACACAATAATAATAGACCAAATTACGAAAGAAAAATCGTAGATTGTAAATTATTGATTTTTTATTAAAATTATATTTTTCATTCGATTTTGACGCTTTTAGGAGGGCCTTGTTTTTATAACATAGTTATAAAATTCACTGCAAGTCCTCCTGAAATTGGTTTTCATGGGTGAAAATCGGGACATTTAGTGTACCGATCAGGTACAAATCGGTACGCGTCCCCAGACCCCTGAAAATCGGGACGTCCCGCGCAAATCGGGACACCTGGTAACGCTATCTGTATCTGACATTGTGGACGGATCATCAACGAATGCGTTTTTACGCTACAATGTAAATGGTCTTACTTTGTAGCGAACGAATAACCAAGCGAACTACCAAGCAAACGTAAATGCACCTTAAGATGCCTTAAGCAACTGCAATGTGACCCAAACACAGTCAGTGAAGCTGGTCAGTGTAGTGGTGGGACTGATCCTAATGTGCTCATTTTATCTTACCCTTACCCTTCTTTTCAAAATGTGGTACCATGTGGTTCCTTTCACATACCAAGATGTGGTCTGGGAAAATTGGTTAAGACAAAGTAGCTGGGCTGGGATCTGGGGCCCCTATTCCGGTTGCATTTTAATTATTTTTATTTCGCCAAAATATCTAATTTCCTCAGCAACAATTTATATCTTTACGAAAGGTGTCGGGGGCCCCAGCTTAGCCCGGGTCCCCTCTTCCAATGGCATTTTAGGTTTTGTTACGCCGAAAGAACTAATTTCCTAACTAATAATTTACATTTTTATGTTAAGGTCTCGGGGTCCTAGCTTAGCTCAGGCCTCAGGGTCCCTGTTCTGTTCCAATGGCATTTTAGTCGAAAAGGCTAATTTTCTCAGTGAAAAATTAAGACTTTATGTTGCTGTTTTTTAAAAATTGTGTCATTTGAAAATATTTTGTTGATATCGGCTTTTAAATTACA
The DNA here is from genome assembly GCF_917563875.1 of Diabrotica virgifera virgifera. Taxonomy (NCBI): domain Eukaryota; kingdom Metazoa; phylum Arthropoda; class Insecta; order Coleoptera; family Chrysomelidae; genus Diabrotica; species Diabrotica virgifera. Next base: position 50,179,420 of record NC_065446.1, read on the forward strand.
TATTATTTTCCTCGTTAGAATCTATGCACGACCAACCAAAAGGAGGCCTCTGTGGGGCCCCCCTTAGCCGGGGCCCCGGGGCACTGCCCCGGTTGCCCCAATGGTAGTTACGGCCCTGAAACTGACATGAAGTAGACATAAATTTCTTTGATAGTTAACAGAGAAGAAATTCTCAAAAGTACCACATCGCAGTGTTTTGTTTTTCAATGTCTGGTGTGACACTGGTGTGATTTTTATCCATCCTTACGTAAGTTAAATTTAAAGACGGTTTATTAAAACCCTCTAAAAGGTTTAAATTTCCTTTACTGGTATCGCTATTTGCTAGCCACAATCCAACCCAACAACGCCGTGTTTTTTCGTTAGTTTTATCTTGTCACAGTTTTATAGCCGCCGCAGCAAGCAGCAGTGCAGAGCTCAGCTCCAATGTGGGTTCCTCGCTGCTTTGTTTTTGTCTAGGACTGGGATCCTGGTTTGTCCTATTTTAGGTGATCTAACACCTCTTCAGAACGTGTTTTTGTTCTTGTTGGTTCTGGCCGTTGTTTAACGTTCGCTGTACCACTGGTGATAGTCTTGACCGCTGGTGGTCAGTGGGAGCCGCTATCTGCCGTAGCGCAGATGTCTCAAGAACAATCTTATAATTATGTATCTGAACAAGATTGGTAAACAATCAAGCGTGGTCTTTATATCAAGCAAAGTGTGACTTTGAAATTGAGGATGACAGAATGTCAATGTCATCAGAAACTTTTAATTGTTTAAAGAAAAGTAAAAGCACAAACAGTGTGTTCCATCGTATATTCACGGTAAACTAATCGTGAAACAAACACAGTGTAACGGTAAAAGTTACTAAAAATATAACCAAATTGCAGAAAAAATTTCATGAACAATAGCTCAGGTTCTCTTTAGCTGTAACTTCTTGATGAAACAAGTTGCAGCAACTTTTCTATGCAGATATTGTGCAATTAATTGCGCAATTTTGCGACGTTTTTATGATTATAATGCTCGATGGCTTAAACTATAGTTGCCCATGGTAAATTTTGCACCGAATTGGTTTGTTATTGAAACTCTGAAGTACTTATTCTTGTCCTATAAACTCCATTGTCTTCTTTTTACATTAATACGGGTTTTTTTGAGGTCCCTTCTATTTATTTTATGGATACTATAGTTTTTCGTCTAAATATCAATACAGAAATTTTATTTTAGTGTAGTGTAACGTATGTGTATATGCAGTGGCGTACCGATAGATCAGCGGACCCTGGTTTCAGTTAGGATGCGTGCCCGCCCGACTAATAAAAATACACATTGTAAATATATCAAAAGTTTTTGTGAAGCGGTAACGATTAATTTCATTTTTGATGCTAATTAAAGGGTGATTTTCACGATTTTTTTACCAACAAAAAAAATAGGACCAACATTATTTTTGATGTTAGAATCTTTTTTAAAAAACAAAACTAAAGTTTTTTTACATAGGTACTTTAAAAAAAGTTGAAATCAGTTTTCACCGGAAAGTGCTTAATTTTTTGGTTCTTTCACGTTGAAATATTTGATTTGGAATTTGACGAGTAAGAACCCACTTTTTATTAGCTACAACTTTGCTTCTACTGGGCCTACAGGCTTTATTACACCATTTTTTTTTGCTTTTTTATAAGCTATATTTTTGCTAATATTTTTTTTTTAAATACTTTTGGGCTATTTGCGAAGAACCGCCTGAAAACGTAGTTTTACTATTGAAAAATAAACATTGTCACTCGCAAATAACTCAAAAAGTACTGACAGTGAAAAACAGTATAGAAAAAAGTTGCTTAGAATTAGTTAGTTCATCCAATTCCGGACTTATTTTTTCACCCCCGGGAAGGGGTCACCCCAGGTCAAAAGCTCACATCGGCACAATATCACTTTTTTCTTTGACATGTTAGCTATGTGTATGCCAAATTTCTTGTCAATCCAAGCAGTTCTTTAAAATGTGGAGGTTTTACAATATTTTACCGTGAGTGAATGGATTATTGAAACAGTAAATTAATATTAATCCTATCGTCTTTCAAACTGACATGACTTATAACTTTACGCCAGCCGTTTTGATGAAACTCAAAAATTTTCTACATCTAAATCTCCAGTCATAATTAAAAACTGTAATATAATTACGGTATAATTAAATTTATATCAACATAATAGATTCTCAAATTGCATTATGATACGTTTGTTATAAATAAATTAAATAATTAGATACAAATCTCTAGGTAGATCAAACGCTTAGGTAAATAAAAAGATATAAAAAAACCTTGGATAACGTTGGGGTTGATATCTTTAACCAAACGACGAGGTTTTCTTAAAAAAGATTTTAGAATTTAATTTCAGTTATTAAGAATTACCTAAAAGTAGAGGCAGAAAGATGAGGGTGCTATAAATATGAACAAAAGGAGCATCGAGCCTATTATCTTGGGATTATTTTTATGACCCACCGTATAAAAATTGCATTGAATATCTCGGTTTCCGAATTTTTGCAACTTTGTAGTTTACAACTTATTCATGGATCCTGCTAATATAAAAATACAAGTGTTTGTGAAGCAAAGAGCGCGTTAGGCGGGCCCCTGCGGCCCGGGCCTTGGTTCCAGGGAACCCGCGGAACCATGCTCAGTACGCCACTGTGTATATGGCATAGTTGCAGTTCAAAACAACACTTTAGGGCCACGTTTATAGAATATCGCTTCACAATTTCCGCTGGCTCTACGCGACTATGTAAATGAAAATTTTCCTCGTCGTTGGATTGAGCAACGTTGTGAATTTCAGTGGTTACCTCGAAGCTTGATTTTAATTCACTAAATTGTGGATTTACATGTAATTTAAGGTTTAATTTACACATATAAATACACGGGGCGACTTGTGTAATATAATTCAAAATGTTGCCATATCATTTAGAAATAATAAACGACCAATTTTTTGAATTGAGACTGTGAGATGTGTTGTTCTAAATCTATTGACTGATAACTCTGTAAGTATCATGGTCCCCTTTCCATAGGTCATAGCTGTCAGAATACAACTGTTGAATACACTTTTCTTTAGATTTAATGGTCTATTTATGGATCTTTTTGTCTCACAACGCAATACTAACTCTTCCTATTGCCTTATAAGTCATTCGTAATAATTAGTACATAATTGGTACTTCGATGAGGCAAATGGAAAAGTGAATTCTGACGTAGTGAATGGACAGGAATATGAAAATAAGTTACCTGAACAATTCAGGAGATTGAGTTTTTCTATCAAGGTTAAAAATAAAGGTAAAGGCAGTTGTTGTTTTTATTTGATTCAGAGTTGGACCACCATCTCCAGATAGCTATTTCTGCATCTATGCGTTTTCAGTGGAGCTATGCAGTCACAACTCTAAACCAAATAATATCAACACCCTGCCTATAACGATTCCACCTTTGAGACGCAAAAACAGCGACATCTCTCGTAAAACGAGGAAGATGAAAAGCCCTAGATACAAAAGTTAACTGCATTTAAACAATTAAAATGATTGAAATAAAAATAATAAACAATATTTTAAATCCAAGACTTTTCGTTAAAAAACTGCTTTCTGGCTGCATCCTGTATCTCTGGCTTTTATAATATATAAGTACAAGAGACGACGAATATAGAAGAAAGCAAATAAAGGACACTGGCCACGTATTTACCTTCTTTTCGTCTAGGATTAAAAATAAAGTGAACTTTTCTAGTAAAAAAAGAAGAAAGATTCAAGAAATTGATCATATCAGAATAAGAATATGGTCTACGCAATATTTAAAAGAACGGTACATCAGAAATCTTCTTTGAACTCACTCTAACTTTTCGATACATGATTGAGTAAAGGAAAACCAGATCACAGTTGAATTTTCAAGTTGAGAGTCTACAAGAGAAAAGTATAGTTTTTAGATATGCAATCTTACTAGAATTTCTGGTATGCTTCTTATTAAAACCAAGCCGATTCATAGCCTTGTTTCATATAAAATCTACATGCAGATTGAAGGATAATTTTCTTTGAAAACCTACACCTAGATCTGTGACATTAGTGACTCTCTCACTAGTGAGACGCTCACAAAATTTCCAAAGCTGAAGTATTATGTGCTTTGATTACTAATTAAGTCCTTATTCTTTCATCATACTTAATTACTTTACATGTCTGTAACACCAGCAACTTTAAATTCTGTACTTCCAATAGTTGGCCAGTTAGGTCTCTCTCATCTCTGTGCATGATAGTAGATGGTAACTATTCTGAACCGCGCCACAGTCGCAGGTATCGTCCTCCATGTAACCCCCTTTTTTTGGTTACTAGCACAACGTAAACCGCTGGTTCTTAGACTGTTTAGCGCTTTCCATGCCAGATACGGTAAATTGTGTTCAGTGGCCATTTTTTCTGAGGGGACAAAATTAGTTGTGGTAACTGACGCTTGCCATAGGTGTATTAGGCGCATATCTGACGCTTCGGGGATGGATCTTGATTTTTTCAGACACCTTTTCCGAGATCTTAGTCTACTTAGCTGAGTCTGGGGGTCATACAAGGAGTGTCTTTGATCCGTCTCCTGCTTCTTTCATTCTACCTATGACATGGCCTGTCTCTGATAAATGGTGGAGCGATTCCAACTATGAAGTGGATCTCTTCGATAGGTGTCAACACGGCAGAAGTGCGGAGAATGTGTGGTTGTGCTCCCCATTTATGTCTTAGTTAGTTTACATCATCATCATCATTTGGCTCTACAACTCTATGTGAGTCTTGGTCGCGTTTACTATTTCCCTCCATTGTTTTAGGTCCTTAGCAGCTACTTCCCATAGCCGTACTCCCATTTTGCTTAGATGACTGGTTACTGCGTCCTTACATCTCTTTCTTGGGCGACCAACTGACCTTTTACCATCGGGCCTTTCCCAGAATGTGGCGTTCAGAAGTATTTCGCCACTCGATCTTAGCACGTGGCCCGCTTATCTTATTTGGTTTGCTTTAATGTAGCGTACTATGTTTTCATCTCCACATACTGTCTGGAGTTCATCATTGTGTCTTCTTCTCCATTCTCTTGTTGTCTCTTCTCTGCAAGGCCCATAGATAATCCGCAGTATCTTTCTTTCAAGTACCAGTAATTTTGTCGTTTCCCCTGGTTCAGAGTCCATGTCTCTCTTCCATACGTTATTGTGGGACGAATTATTGTCTTATGCATATAGTTAGTTTACGGATGATATTATTTCTAACACTTACTTTTTCTGGACATATTATCAGTGGTATCGATAAGACAGAGTGTTATTCAGACGTACGCCGAGCTATTTTGGCGTCTCGGTGTGTTCCAGCATCTGACCACGTCATTCCACCTCCAGCGGCCTTCGGGTATGCTTATTTCTGATGTGGAAAGCACACACAGCTGTGTTTTTGTGGGATTGGGTTTCAGACGGTTTTCATCATACTATAGATTCTTTCATCATGATAATTATAATTATCAAAATTATGCTAAAAAATGAATGTAGAAATTTGTTTTTTTATTTTATTTCAGGTCCTAGAAGGATTTTTACATCACAAGCAATAAAAGCAGGTTCTAAGGATTACTTAGTTCGACTTGGCCATGTAGGTCGAAGAGCGTGGCTCTATGTAGAACATTTAGGAAACGTTACTGGAAGATCACCGGGAAACCTGGTACAATTAGATGTAGTGCCTCTACTGTATGTAGGTAATTTATCATATGAAGTTCCCGTTTTGTATGTAATAATAGTTATTTATGTACCAAGTCAGTAAAGTTACTCTTTATGGTACCTAAGTGTTACCTTATACAACTTCTTTATTTTAGGAGGTTTCGACCTAAAGAATTTTTCAACTCTACCGCATGATCTGCCGTTACATACAGGCTTCTCAGGTTGTATTTATGACTTGGAAATGAAATCTGGAAGTGTGATCATACCTTTCCAGGGCTCAATGAAGGCTTTCGGAAGAGCAGTCGGGCAGTGTGGCACAAGCGAATGTTATGAACGAAGCTGTCAAAATGGTGGTGCTTGTTTACATCACGGAAGTACTTTTATGTAAGAATAATTACTATAACAACGATATGATAGGTTTTTTGTGGAGTCACTAATTAGTCACTGTCATCTCACAAATTTTTAATAGAAATATAGCAAATTGTTTATTCAATTTTGTAACGGGTGCAAAGTGCATTAACGTTTTCGAATTCCTAATACTGTTGCTTCACCCTGTAAGGTAAATCCGTTTCAGAAATAGTATTTGTTTATTGCGTGGAAATGTGTAATTCTTTTTCATTTCTTATGAATCTGTAGTATTGCGTAATTCGTCCTCGATTCCCATGAATATCGATATATCTTTTATCTGAGATGAGACTCGTAAATTCTTCTATAATTGATTTCTGGCGACAAAATATGATGCTTTGGAGTTGGTTTGTTTACATAGTGCATACCGTTGTGAGATAAGAGGCTCTGAGTTGTTTATATAATATACTTGTTGGTATCTTAATGGGCCAGCTGTGCGAGAAGCTGGATCAGCGAAAAACGTGAGAATGTATTGAGCTGAGACACAAATCATCAGAATTTGGTAGATGAATCCTATTTGGCGAAGAATGAATTATTACTTTTGAAGGCGTGGTTGAAGTTTGCTTAACCTTTTCTATTCGTTTTGAGATACGAGTGGAAATTGGCGAATTTTTTTGATTGGTAAAACCGGTAGTAGTATAGAAGAATGGGAAGATGGAGTGAGTTTTGAGGTTGGAGGAGTTTGAAGTAGATTCGGGATCAGTTCTAAGTAGTCGAGAAGAGCGATCAGTTCGAGAGAGCTAGAATAAGAAGTTGGTGCCTTTCCGTCAGCAGGATTTGCCTTGCTGACGGAGAAAATTGTTGAAAATAGTTCAATGGAGCAAATTAGTTGTTTGTATTTAGTACAGTTTCTTTGAGTTTTTGTTCCAGAACGGAAGTAGGCTTAAGTGTACGGTCTTCTCGACCGTATTTTGTGTTTTTAGTGATGGATTAAATACATCTTTTAGTTTTCTTTTGTCGAAAAGTTCTTCATTTCTTTCAATCAAGTTTAATTAATAACAATAATAATAATATAGTATACCAGTGTTGCATACAATAAACGAACAATGGAATTTCATCTCTAATATAATTAATACCTGTACTTTGTCTGTAAAATTGAGTGTCGCTATGTGCGTGACAAAAAAATATGCCGTAACATCAGGACAATGTTTAACACCGTAACTGCCGCATGGATGGACTATGGATAAAGAACACATCAAGGTATTTGCGCTATTTTTTATTGTTGAACTCTTACGTTTTCTCGCGAATCGATGAAACTTAATTTTTTTTTGATAACAACTTTGCTAAATTTTTATTTGTTTCAATAAAGTAAGAATTATGTTTAATTATTAGATTTTATTTACCAATCTCTATCGTCCTTATAAAAGTAATCACACATGAAAGTAGCCTACGGACATATATTTCAAATAACCGGCATGATAATTTCTTTTTTTAATTATGGCGCCCCCCGAGCAATTGAGTTTCAATTTTATTTAACATCTATTAAGAATCCACACCCCTAGGTCTCTGAAGACTTAGCAGCTACCGAGGTATATCAAAAAGTTAAGTAGCACCAATGATATTTTTAGATTTTGTTAAATTTGTCATGTTACATATTTTTTTTGCCTTTGTTATCCATAGGCGTGCTACAATTTAAAGTGCCAAAACTTTATAGTCTAGATATTTTTTTCTTCTAGACTGCTGCGCCATCGCATATACAAAACAAGAGGTATTGGAATCATAATGGACAAAAGAAAAAGAATATATAAAAGAGCCATTTGCTAAACAAGAGGTAGAAATGATAGAGGTGCCAAAGGGGAAATTAAAAAATCACTAAAATAAAAATTGATAAAGCGAACGGACCGGATGGAAAACTTACCTACTGAAATTTTAAGACCACTAACAGGGAACCACATTTATATACCTACTGGTAGGATTCTTCAACGAAATTTACTGTACCGCGGAAATTTCGAAAGAACGGCCAATATCTGAGTTCATCCCAAAAACCCAACGGTATGAAATGTGAGGAATATAGGACGATCAGTTTGACGAAGCATGTTTTAAAAGTCTTCTTGCGAGTGATCCATGAACGTGTCAACAAAAAAACTAGACGATAGCATAACAGGAAAACAACTGGGATTTAGAAAAGGCTTTGGCATTAGAGAGGCGTTATTTACTATACAAACACTCATAGTACGGTGTCGAGATGTCAACTGTGACGTAGAAGGCTTGCAAAAATTACGGAACACAGAAATAGATGACCAAGGTGTGAGAATCATTACAAATTTATACCAATATTAGAAAGCCATAGTACGAGTAGACCAACAAAAATCTAAAGAGATACCTATAAGAAGAGGAGTACCACAAGGATGTGCACTGTTCCCTTTACTTTTTAATATGTGCTCAGAAGAGATATTTAAGAGGCACTAGAAGACATAAATGAAGGCATATTAATTAACGGAACACTAGTGAATAATCTCAGGTATGCAGACTATAAAATATATCTTGCAGACAGCAGAGAAGGGCTGTAAATTTTGGTTGATCGCACTACGCAATACTGCAGAGGTATAGTATGGTATAACTAGATCCAAACCCAGCCATCCAAACTGAAAGTCATCCTCCTACACCAAATTGTTCTATATGGTCCACATAATGTTCAGAAAAAAGTCACACCATTTTGAGCATCGGGTTTGGGGGGGAGAGGGGGGAGAAATCGGTAAATTCGTAGGTTTTTACGTTTTTTGTCAATATTTCTAAAACTATGCGGTTTATCATAAACAACCTTCTATACAAAAATGTTCTACATTAAATTTGAAATAAAAAGGCCCTATGCATAATCCTTCTAAAATAAACGGTTCCAAAGTTACGGAGGTAGTATATTATAATTGGTCCGAAAAAAGGGCTAACACAAACATCCAAAGTAAAAGTTTTTCTCCAACACCAAATTATTCTATATGGTCGACATATATTGTTCAGTAAAAAGTTACACCATTTTGAGTATCCGGTTTGGGGGGTAGATGGGGGAGAAGTCGGTAAATTAGTAGTTGTTTTTACGTTTTTCGTCAATATTTCTAAAAGTATGCATTAGCGTAAACAACATTCTATTCAAAAATGTTCTACATAAAATTTACGACAAAAAAGGTCTTATTCATAATTGTTATAAAATCAACGGTTCCAGAGTTACGGAGGGTGAAAAGTGGAGGTTTTCGATACTTTTTATATTTTTTGAGCAATTTATAATATCATTACTACTGAAAGAAATTTTCTTTAACATAATTTGCTATTTTAGTGGCCGATTGTATGTTAGTTATAAGTCCTTGAAGAAACGTCAACCACGCCACCCAAAATCATCATCAATTGCCCAAAAAATATAAAAAGTATCGAAAACCTCCACTTTTCACCCTCCGTAACTCTGGAACCGTTGATTTTATAACAGTTATGTATAGGATATTTTTTGTTTTTAATTTTATGTAGACCATTTTTGTATAGAACATTATTTACGTTAAAGCATAGTTTTAGAAATATTGACGAAAAACGTAAAAAAAGCTACTAATTTACCGACTTCTCCCCCATCTCCCGCCAAACCGGACGCTCAAAATGGTGTAACTTTTTACTGAACAATATGTGGACCATATAGAACAATTTGGTGTAAAAGGAAAACTTTTACTTTATATGTCTGGGTTAAGCCTTTTTTGGACCAATTATACTATACACTATACTACCTCCGTAACTTTGGAACCGTTCATTTTGGAAGGATTATGAATAGGGCCTTTTTATTTCAAATTTAATGTAGAACATTTTTGTATAGAAGGTTGTTCATGCTAAACCGCATAATTTTAGAAATATTGACGAAAAACCTAAAAAACTACGAATTTACCGATGTCTTCCCCCTCTTTCCCCCAAACCCGTCGCTCAAAATGGTGTGACTTTTCTCTGAACATTATGTGGACCATATACGCTGTGAGCTCGTAGGTAGAGGGGATAATTAAAAATTCGCGAGCGCCAGTAGTGACAAGTTTGTAAACCTTTACTGGAAATTGGCTTTTTGACTTTCTGCATTAAGAGTTGCATATTATAGCTTTTAAATGTCTCACGAAAGTTGTTGTATTAAAGAGTGTCGAAATACTGGTTACAATAGTAACTGTGTATTCTGCAACTTTCCTGTCGCTAAGCATAAGGTGATTCAACGACAAAAATGGATTAATGCAATTAGAAAAAAGTAAGTAAACACAATTTTAATTTTAAAACGGTAGAAAAATTTGAGCTAAAGGATCAGTTAGCACACTCTCGAATTTTGACGGTTTCAATTTTACAATCAAATCCTGAAACAAAATTTGAATGCGTGAAGATAAGACCAATCACAGCAAACGTAGGATGCCGTTAACTGTCATTCGTAAGTTAATATTTAAGAAGTATTATACTATAATTATATTAAATTATTATACTTTTTTGCAGAATAAATTTTTTCTAATATTAGTTGTCAACATAAACGTCAAAACGATAAGCAAAATATTAAAAATAATCATAATGGATTATAAATTCTGTACTTACTGCTATTAATTATCGATTACAATCCAATTACTTCTTTACGTTTTAAATATTACACGATAAAAATTAAATAATAAGTTTGAAACAACTATTATTTGCTTTTCTACCGTCCTCTTTAAAATTCCGGCCGAAATAGGAACACTAGCCATCCGTTAGATGGCGATAGCAGCCATACCAGCGAAACTCACAGAGTATATGCAACACTTTTTTCTTTTCAGAAAATTTCCGGTAAAAGTTATACTAGTAATCCTGTAGGTAGGTGGCGATACCAGCGAAGCTCGGAGCGGATAGAACAATTTGGTGTTGGAGGATAACTTTCACTTTGGATGTCTGGGTTATGCCATCTTTTGGATCAATTGTATCATACTAATATGGAATGGCTCTGAACACAAAAAAGAACAAAAATCATTATTTTCAGTAAGAACAAGATTGAAGACCTAACAATCTACGTTAAAAGAATAGTTTTAGAGAAAGTACCCAGATACAGTTACTTGGGATGTGAGAATGAACAATGGAACCATATCCTTGAAATAAAACGACGCATTGGGTTGGTCAGAAGGGCTTTCAATAAGATGAAAGCAGAATTATACAATAGAAAACTGCGACTAGAAATTAAAACTAGAATAAGATGCTGTGTATTCTCTGTACTTTGAGACTTACCAGCTTTGTCAGCCGGACTTGTCAGCTTTGAAGAAAATAACAGTCAGACCATTTGGTCATATACAGTGGAACCCCGATAAGTCGGCCGCCGATAACCCGGAAGTCCGGCTAACCCGGACCGATTTTCATCAGACAAATTCTCAACAATAAAAATGTACTATCCGTTGCAAGATAATTCGGATGGAATTCCCCAGATTATTTTGTGCTTGATATCGTCCCAGTCTCTTAATCTGGGGAATTCCATCCGAATTATCTTGCAAAGGATATGTATGTAATATAATATTTGAGAGATAATGTGTATTTGTGTAATTTTAACAGGCACCTGTTATTCCTTTATTTATTTCAAACTGTCTTAGCATTGTTTAAAAAAGACTAAAAGACTATCTAAAAAATTCTTTTTGAAACAATGGTCTTAGTTTTCACTGTTCATAACATCGTTCCGATTGTGACTGTATTGTGTGTAGTACAGTCTTGTATTGTTTGCTTCCGTTTGCTTAGGTTTGTGTTTGCGTGTTTTTAATAATTTAGATGTGTAGGTACTGTGCATATACATATTTCATGTTATTTCAATTATAACGGAGTTAATCTGTAAGTATACCGTATTTTATTAATTTTTACCATATTCTCCGGCTAACCCGGATTTTCGATAACCCGAATTGGCAGCGGTCCCGATTAATTCGAGTTGTCGAGGTTCCACTGTACTAAGAAATGAAAAATTTGAGTTGATGCTATCGGTTATGCAAGGAAAATTGAAAGGAAAACGAGGACCAGGTACACGACGTGCTCGTTGAATAATTTAAAGAAGTGGAGTGGAAAACCAACAATATAGTTCTTTAGAACCGCTGCAGACAGATTAAAATGGACCTTGATGATCGCCAACGTTCTTAAAGGATGAGACTGTTGTCAGACTCAATGGTTTCCAAAGTCTTGTTTCAGTGCCTATCAGTTTCGGATGTTGGCGATCAGCATGGCTGTCCTAACTTTGCTTACAGCTATTCGGATTAATCCGCTTGTAGACTTATTGAACCCCTTTCTCAGGTTTTGAGGCCAAGATATTCTTCTTCTCCCTGATCATCTCTTTCCAAGTACTTTGTCCTGAAGAATGATTGCAACAAGCCATATCTCTGTTCACTGTTGCAATTTTTTTAAGCAGAGAGTTTCTTTCGCCCTATTCATTCCTTTTCTTCAATTTTACCGTTGACAATTAGCCGAAGGAACTAGTATTTGGACCCTCTATGTACCCGTGTCCAAAATATTTTAGTATACGTCTCTTAATGATATTTAGTACAGTTCGTTGGTGTCATAGAACTTCTTTGTTTCTGTTTCTGCTGGTCCATGATATTTTGAGTATTCCTCTCATATATAATTAACATCTATCTATCTATCTAATCAGCCCTAAACATCCATCCTTGGATATAGGCCTCCTCTTCCTTCTTCCATGCCTCTCTATCTTGGGCAATTTGCATCCATCTTGACCCAGCGTGCTTCTTCAGGTCATCTGACCATCGCATTTGTGGCCTTCCCCTTTTTCGTTTGTGGTTCCACATAATTAACATAAAAGTCATAAAATAACATAACACGCTTGTCTTTTTGTAGGTGTCTATGTCAAGATGATTGGTTTGGACCATTATGTTCATCTAAGCATAATTTATGTAATAGTAATTATACCACGTGTGCAGAAAATTCAAGGTGTGTTCCTTTACTTTCACACGCCGAATGCGATTGCCCTTTCGGCAAAGTTGGACAATATTGCGAGAAAAGTGAGTATACCCTCTTCGTGAACTAGTAAAGCAGATTTGTAATGATCTAGGTACCTACCTAAAATTTGTCGGTATAAAAATAATAAAAAATTAATATTAGTAATTAGTAGTTTTGTATAAGTCATACCGACTAACCAGACAGCTGCTTCGAAAGCGATGATGACTAGTTAAGTTTACTTTTAATGTGTTTCCTACTTTTTTCATTTTATATGCCAATTTTTTACTTTTTTTTACAAGAATTCTTTGTTTTGTTAAAATATTATATTTAAAAGAATAAATATACAAGTAGAGTCCAGTAGGTATTTCATTGGAAGACAGTGGGTATAAGTGCTGTTTCTTATTCTAAACTCTAAACTGTCTTATAAAATGCTAACTTTTTTAAATCTGAATAATTGTACTATTTTACAAAAGTTTTTAAAGTTAAAAAGACCAGCCCGTCACTAACTATTTTGAAAAATAAGCTGTAGAATTTAGGAAAGGTTAAGCTTCAAACTTGATTTTCTCGAAACTACCAAAAATGCACTTGTATCCCTTGGCTTCTACACGCCTTAAATAAGAACCTACTTTTTATTAGCTACAACTTTTCTTCTACTGCTTCTATCGACTTCATACACACACCATTTTTTTTCACTTTTTTATAATCTACCTATATTTTTGCTAAGAATATTTTTTTCGATAAAATACATATTTTTTGAGTTATTTCTGAAAAACCGTCTAAAACGTGTTTTTTTGTTGTTGAAAAATGAACGTATTTACTTGCCAATAACTCGAAAAGTATTGACTTAGTAAAAAAACTCTTAAGGACAAAAGTTGCTTAGAATTAGTCAGTTTACTTACTTCCGGACTTATTTTGAACGTAAGTTTACCCCCGAGAAGGGGTGATACTCACCCCTAGGTCATACATCGGCACAATATTACTTTTCTTCTTTGGCATGTTATCTATGTGTAGTATGCCAAATTTCATTTCAATCCAAGCGGTCCTTTAAAATCCGGAGGTTTTTCAATATTTTACCGTGAGTGAATGGACCACCTGGCCACATTACTGATTACACAATAATGTAGAATATAATATTATGAATTTAATATTTATTTTACTTTTAGATGAACAAATTACAGATGTGAGTTTAACTGGAGTGAGATCCTTCATAACTCTGAATCCAGTTGAACTCGAAGGCACTAAATTTCACATAGAATTTGAGATAAGGATTTTGAAGGATCATGGTGTTGTCCTATATATGGGAAAGAAAGATCTAAGATTTATTTGTTTGTCCGTCCAAAATGGCGTCTTAGAACTTAAAATACAGTCAGGTAAATACAACGTATGTTATCTTTATTATTATTTGCCCAAACATTTTTTTATGCCTAAATATTTTTTACCAATATATCAAAAAAGTAAACCGCATGGTTTCGAGAGGAAGTATAGATAAAATGTGGAGTAAGATAAAATGTGAAGAAAAGAAGAAAGCCTTTTTACAATACAGAACACAACAAATACAACAGGCATACAACCATTATAAAAGAATTAGAAACGAAACAAACACTTCAGTCAGACAAATAAAAAGAGAACACTGGGAGAGTTTCTCAAAACAGATGGAACACGACTTCTACGGAACACAAAAGGAAATATGGAGAATGATCAGAGGACAAAGAAAAGAGATGAACGAACTAATAAAAACGAAACACATTCAGAAGGAAACTTGGGCAGACTATTTTCGATCTCTGTTTGCTAAAGCTAACGATAACGAACCACCAACAGCTGTAGTGACAATAAACGAAGAAATAAATATTGAAGAAGCAGAGGTAACGGAAGCATTAAGGAAATTAAAAAATAGAAAATCACCAGAAGAGGACAGAATATCTAATGAACTCCTAAAGTATGGAGAACAAGACCTGACCAAACAATTATTAAAACTAATCCAAAAAATAATGGAACAAAACAGAATACCACAAGAATGGAGATCAAGCATCCTAATACCTCTCTTCAAAAAGGGAGAAAAATCGGACCCGGAGAATTACAAAGGAATTAATTTATTAAACACAACACTAAAATTAACGACCAAAGTGATAACAAACAAACTGGATAAAATTATAACATTAGCAGAAGAACAACAAGGTTTTAGGTCGGGAAGATCATGCACCGACGCTATATTTATAATGAGGCAAATTCAAGAAAAATCGTTAGAATACAACAAACCGGCATACTTATGTTTCGTGGACCTTAAGAAGGCATTTGACAGGGTCAAATTAAAGGATGTTATCCATTTATTGTACGCAAGAGAGGTACCTCTAGGAATAATTAAAACGATCGAAAATATCTACCAGAACAACACAATAAAAGCAAAAGTAGATGAAGAACTAACTGACCCAATTGAAGCTGGTAATGGGATAAGACAGGGAGATTCCCTGAGTCCTCTGTTGTTCAACCTGATCATGGACGAAATAATAAAAAAAGTAAGAACAAAAAAAGGATACCAAATGGGAGAAAAACAACTTATAATCTGCTATGCAGACTACGCAATACTAATCTCTCAAAGTGAAGATGATTTACAACGTATGCTGCACGGATTTAATATAACCGCTAGAAAATTTAACATGTCAATTTCCAAAAAAAATGACTGAATGCATGGTTATAACAGCAGATCTAATAAGGTGTAAATTAGAGCTGGAGGGTCAAATACTAGAACAAGTCATGGAGTTTAAATATCTAGGCATCACACTATGTAGCTACGGAATGCTCGAAACAGAAGTGGAAGATCAGGTGAATAAAGCAAACAGAGCCGCAGGTTGCCTGAATGAAACAATATGGGGAAATAAAAACATCGGAAAAGAAGTGAAAGGCAGAATTTACAAAACAGTCATCAGACCAATAATGGCATACGCGGCAGAAACACGACCTGATACAGAAAGGACAAAAAGAATGCTAGAAACAGCAGAGATGAAAACATTGCGAAAAATCGATGGTAAGATGCTGTGGGATAGAGCTAGAAGTGCAGATATACGAAAGAGATGCATGGTGGACAACATTAATAACTGGGTGAAAAGCAGAAGACTAGAATGGAACGAACACATAAGCCGAATGACAACAAATTGCGTAGTATTCTCCTTTTCATGAACATTTTTCAGTGCGTCACAAATTATAGAAAAAAAGGTAAGTCCGTGATAATACACATTTATGACATTTATTCTAACGTGACATTTTTGTTAAATCTGACAGTTGTCAAATTTTATTTTCAATTTGGAATAAAACCAAATCAATTGTCTCTATTGCATTTATAAAATGGTATTTTCTTTCATTTGTATAGTCTTATAAATTGTACAGATTATATTGATAATATTATTATTTTATTTAATAAATAATTCTTTTTTGATTATGGCGCCATCTATCGACATCTAGAATAATCACCGAACTAGAATAATTACCAAAGTATTCAAAGACGTGCCTTTTTTTCTGTCACGTACAATTTAATGCGTTAGAGAGAAATCGAAAAACTGTGACGCACTGAAAGATGATCATGAGAAAAAGAATAAGGACGGCGAGAGACGGTTTCCAAATAGGAAGACGATCAGTGGGAAGACCACGAAAAATATGGAATGACAACTTACTGAAGGCACATTGGGAAGACAGACAGAGTAATGTCTATACAAAAAGAAAAAGAAGACATTTTTTTATTTTCAATAATTAAGGTGGTAAGTTAAGCTGCTCATTACAGATTATATGTTCATCATCTTTCTACTTTGAGTGTGATTATAATTTTCGTAATTCATTACTACTACATGTCGGTTTCTAACGTTCTCAGCTGTTTTCCGAATTCCAATCGCAACTTCGCCCGGTTGTTCCATAGGTCCTCTTCTATGTTTCTTTCTCTCGACTCTTTGTCCTTCTTCGCTCTAACCTTTTCTCGGTCTACCCTTTCCTCCTGGTTGCCATTTTAGTATTTCCTTTGGTATTAGTTGTTCATCAATTCTTTGTATATGTCCAAACCAGATAAGTTGTTTTGTTGTTAAATCATCCGTGATTGTTCGTTGGATTCCCATTATTTCTCTAATACGTTCGTTTTTAATCCTTTCTCTTCTAGATCTAAATCTTCCCGCCGCTCTTCTCCAAAAATCCATTTCCTTTGCTCTTAGAGTTGCCAGTGTTCTTTCTTTCAGTGGCCATACCTTACAGCTTTATAGAGTGATACTTTTCACTCTAGTCTCATATATCTCTTTTTATTTTCTTTGCTGATGGATTGGTCCCATAAAATACTGTTTAACATTGTGATGGCTTTTCTACCTGACGTATTTCTTTCTCTTATGGCTTTTGTCTAATGTTCCATCGTGTGAAATATTGATACCTAGATATTTGCAGTCTTGGCAGTGCTTTATCGTTTATGATCATGTGTCTGTTCAGTTTTGTACTGTTGTACTGTTTTGTACTTTTGTACTGTGTACCTGTTCAGTTTTCTTTTTATTCACTTCTAGGCCCCATATATCATCTCTTCAATTATTTTCGGGCCATACTCATCGATATAGTTTAAATCTTTATAAACCTGAGCCATTATTACTTGATCGTCTGCAAAGTTGGGTGTATATACCATAGTGTTGGTGAGTGGTCTCCCCATTGTTCTAAATTTTTGGTTCCATCTTTTTAAAGATCCAGAAGGAAAAAGGTTTTCCAGTATCTGGCTGTATACCATATATTACAAAAAACAAGTAAAATCCTTTATAAAAGGTATATTTATTAAAATTCACTAAAAATGGCTACATCACAAGCAGAACTAGTTTTCAATCTGATAATCTCTTTCTCAGAGGCATCTTTTAGTGCGTCACAGTTTTTAGATTTCTTTCTAACGCATTAAGTTGGAAGTGACAGAAAAAAAGGTACGTCTGTGATTACAGTCATTTATAACATTTATTCTAGTTGTTGATAGGGCGCTTTAATCGAACAAAAAATGATTTACGAATTTTATATACGACTATAATCTGTACAATTCATAAGACTATACAAATCAAAGAAGATACTATTTTATAAATGCAATAAACACAATGCAATAAAAACAGTAAAATCCTTTATAAAAGGTATATTTAAAATCCCTCAAAAGGGCTACATCAAAATCACAAAAACACTAGTTTTCGACTGGTTTACCAGTCATCATCAGTGCTTACGTGCAATGTACATGCTAACCACCAAGATATTATTTAACAAAAATATGTGGGTCAAAGCCCAGTAAAAGTAGTCCGTCAAGGAAACATTGGTTTAAAATGTTACATTAAGCGTGGATGTTTAAAATATTTTGCTAATCTGCCCCAGGTAACATCTGAGCTGTGGATTTGACTTGTTCACATGGTAAAAGTATGGCAGCAAGTCTCGCTGTCTGACTTGCTCCCATACTTTTACCATGTGAACAAGTCAAATCCACAGCTCAGATGTTACCTGGGGCAGATTAGCAAAATATTTTAAACATCCACGTTTAATGTAGCATTTTAAACCAATGTTTCCTTGACGGACTACTTTTACTGGGCTTTGACCCACATATTTTTGTTAAATAATATCTTGGTGGTTAGCATGTACATTGCACGTAAGCACTGATGATGACTGGTAAACCAGTCGAAAACTAGTTATGTTGTGATTTTGATGTAGCCCTTTCGAGGGATTTTAAATATACCTTTTATAAAGGATTTTATTGTTTTTTGTATTACATGGTATACAGCCAACTACAGGAAAACTTTTTCCTTGTGGATTTTTTTGTTATAAAAATGTGTATTATCACGGACTTACCTTTTTTCTGTCACTTGTGACGCATTGAAAAATGCCTCTGAGAAGGACCATAACAGATCATCATCTGCTGACAAGATGCTGACATGCTAACCAACAAAATGAAAATATTAGGCTAAAAACCCTTTAAACTTAATCAGTCAAGGAAACATTGACTATAATTATTATGAAATTAAACATGGATGCACAAAACATCACATGTATTATGCCCAGGGTACCATCTGACCACAAATTGAGTTGTTCACATGTTGAACGGTGGTTAGCAACTGTTGTGAACAGTGGTACATTTTAAATAAAGTGGGGGACAGGCAACAATTTTCCTTTAATCGTTTTGATCCTGTTGTTATTTGAGCCCTGTTTTTATTTTGTTATGTTGTTATGGGTTGTAGGTGAGCGGCACACCCCTAATTTGAGGCTTAGAAATCGAAAAAGCGACCATGATAGGTGATAGGAAAATGTTGGTCATTCTTTATCTTTTCGAGGTCGCTGAATACGAATGTGAAGTTTATTTTTATCTAAAATTGGTGCAACATGTTCAAAAATCAAATTTTATGCAAAAATGCGGAACATCAATTTAGATGAATTTTTATTGAATGATGAATCTTTAATTGCTGTAAATATTTCTTTTCGAAAATTTTACTGTATCATCTATGATCTATTTAGATAACAATGAGCTGAGATGTTCAAACAAATTAGAAGAGGAGTTGTTAATTTTTAAACATTTTGTCGTCAGATTTCGTTAGTTTCATGTTTACTTAAAAAAGTTGAGTGACAAACTTTTTAGATTATAATTTTAACCAACACAAGACTAAAACATGAGTCATGAATGAAGAAGTTTTGTGGAAATTTCAAGTCAAAATATGCAATAGGAAAAAAGTTATGTGACATTATAGACGAGTGACACTCTTCCCAAAAAAACGCTTATTTCTAGAGATACTAACCACGATGTGGAGAATGGCTAATTTTGGTCGTACTTTATGTTTTTGATGGTACTGAAACCGAAAATGAGGTTTATTTTGAAATTTATGTGAGGGAGCATTGTCAAAATCGCAATTTTACCCTAAAAATAATAAAAAAAAAAGAAATCAAGATTTTTTGGCGTTTAACTCACTACAACTCTGTTCCATTTTAATATTTTTTTCTGAAATTTTTAAAGTACATATTTCTTACCTTTCTGAAAACAATGGTACCTGTTTCAATATTTCAGTCTTATTACAATAAAAGTTATGAATTTTTTAAATAAAAGGTGCAGATTCCTGAATTGCAAAGTTTAATCGCAAAAGTTGAGTAGCAAAATTTGAAATTTAGCTTTTTAATCAAGTTTATGTTAAAATATAGAGTACAAAGAACAAAATGTTTTATCGAAAAAAGTTGTGCTACTTTTAATTTTAAGAAAAACATGATTTAATTTTTTTTTCATTGTTAGGGTAGAATTGCGATTTTGACCATGTTACCCACTTAAAATTCAAAATAAACCTCATTTTCGTTTTCAGCACCATCAAAAACATAAGGTATGACCAAAATTAGCCATTCACCACTCGTGGTCAACATCTCGAGAAATAAGCATTTTTTTGGGGGAGTGCCACTCCTCTATAAAGTCACATAACTTTTTTCCGATTGCATATTTTGACTTCGTCATGACTCATGTTTTAATCTTGTGTTGGTTAAAATTATAATCTAAAAAGTTTGTCACTCAACTTTTTTAAGTAAACATGAACTAACGAAATCTGACGACAAAATGTTTAAAAATTAACAACTCCTCTTCTAATTTGTTTAAACATCTCAGACAAATCTCATTGTTATCTAAATACATCATAGATGATACAGTAAAATTTTCGAAAGGAAATATTTACAGCAACCAAAGATACAGCGAGTTAAATTTGAAAAATCATCTAAATTGATTTTTCTCATTTTTGCACAAAATTTGATTTTTGAACATGTTCCACCAATTTTAGATAAAAATAAGCTTTATATTCAGATTCAGCTACCTCAAAAGCATAAAGAATGATCAAAATTGGTCATTCACCTGAAAGTTGATGTTCGTGGTCGGTATAACGTGATTTTAGGGGTTGACAGCTTTTATTAATTCTACAGTGCTAGTCAAAAGTCCGTACCCCCCTCGTATCTTTTGAACGGTTATACCGATAATAGTGAAATTTGGAGGGAGGAAATAAACGGATGTAAGCTTCTTAACTAGTCATGACAGGTGACATAATAGTGACAGATGACGTTAAAGAGCCACTGTGACCGATAATTTTAAATGGGACCTTATGGCAAGTGATACCTCGTTTGAAAGGTATTGAAAATACCTATTCAGTCGTACTAATTTTGTTTGAGTTTAAGCTAATTTTGATGAATAAATGAAATAAATATAAAATCGTAGTTTCGCATTTAATTAATAAAAATTTAAAATTCCGCCTATGATTACTTGTCAAACAGGTTGACGTTGACGTAAAAACTACTAGAGAATTAAAAAACGTCAACTTTTTTGACAAGAAATCCATAGGCGGACATTTCAATATTTATTAATTAAATTCGAAACTACAATATTATATTTATTTAATTTATTCACCAAAATAAAAATCAACCTAAACCCAAAAAAATTAGTATAACTGAATAGATATTTTAAATACCTTTCAAACGAGGTATCACTTGCCGTAAGGTCCTATTTAACCCTTAACTGGTCCGGCGTCGTCAGACAGACGATTCAATATTTTTAATTATTTTTTATTGCAAATTGGCACCGCCCACAGGCAAGTCGTTATATCTAATGCTTAAACTATTGGAGATTGACAAGTGGGTGTATTTGAGACAAGTTTCTCTCAGTTCCTAAAAAGTTATCTCAACAATTAGGTCGAGGGTAGTTTCTCAGACGACGCCGGACCGTTTGTGTTACTTTTTTCTTGTTCAAAAAGAACAAGAGGACAATCAGACGGTTGTTCTTATTTTAGAAAAACGCAAAAATTGCAGTTTATGTCCGAGTAGAAAGCGCAGGATGACAAAATACCTGTGCTTGCGTTGCAAAAAGCCTGTTTTTTGGGATTAACAAAACCACTACCTATGTAAAAATTGCATATAAAATTGGTAAAGTTTGACTGATGCTGGAAACAAACATTTTTTATCGAATTTTGTTTTACCTAGTTTTTTGTTTAGTTTGCAGTTTCAACTTTTATCCTAGCAATACATTTTTTCTTCATGTTGTTTTTTATATTTTTTTTTATTTACTTTACCAAATCATGTACTTTTTTACAAATATTTGTACGGATTTCAGTTTTATTTTAATATTTTTTTCTTAACCCAAATAACGCCCAAATCTAATACGTTCGCTTTTATATAAATATATCAGTGTATTTTTGTAGCATTTATTCTTAATAAAAAAATTAATTTTGAGTGTTGTTTTGCTTTCTTGAAAACAGTAGTTTCGCAGACGACGCCGGACCAGTTACGCTACTGATACAGTACCGGACCAGTTAAGGGTTAAAATTATTGGTCACAGTGGCTCCGTAACGTCATCTGTCACTATTACGTCACCTGTCATAACTAGTTAAGAAGCTTACGTTCGTTTATTTCCTCCTTCCAAATTTCACTATTATAGGTATAACCGTTCAAAAGATACGAGGTGGGGTACGGACTTTTGACTAGCACTGTATATTATTATTAATATGTGTACTTTCTACTGCTTGCAAAAGCTTCTTCAGTGGAACGCTATCGTAGACTTTACGAAAGTCGACGAACAACATATGAATTTCTTGATTCCGTGCCATATTTTTTTTCCTAATATTTAGGTCTAGTTATCAGATATACAGAGTGAGCTTTGTTAGGCTGCCCACGCAACATTTGTTCCGAAATGAATGCTAATTAATGGACTGTATTATGTATACCTATATTTTTATTACTGAGACATGTGAACTCTTTGAAGACAACAAATGGACTAACTCAAAAATGATCCTGTCGCTAATAAGCCATATTTGCACGCAGGCAGGGCCGTCTCAGGACATTTCATTAAATATTACAGCGAACAAGCTTTAAGTATGGAACATCTTAAATCTAGACCCGGAAGGAATAAACACTTAAGTCTTAAATTGAAAATAAGAAAAATTTTACAGGGGAAGGTTTAAAGTGTCTGGTGAAAAAGTTTAAAGGCACATATTATCTTTTATAATGTATTTGCATGATATTATTTATGAGCCTTTCAACTGTGCTATCCATATTAATGCATTATCATTAAACAATAAAATAACTGACTTAAGTTATTATGTTCAACTGGAAAATTTGACTTAAGTGGTTAAGGCAGATACTATTTAGGGAACCTAAATACTTACAATTCGAGAAAGGTACTATGAGTAACAATTTTTATTAAGTCTTCAATATACAAAATCAATATTTATTAAATAAACATTATTATAAGTCACTCTCTGTCCAAGTCCGGATCTACGTCTCTAACATCGGCAGCAATTTTTAGATTTTCGTAAAAGTGATGAAACTATTCCGGTATTAAAGTTAGCAAAGAAATTAAATCTCGCTTTTTCTCTTCACTTATTGCCAACTGTTGGTCCGTAATCGGCTGCAATATAAAATTTCTTGTTTGTCTTTTGGTTCTTTTGAAAGAAATAGTTTTGAACGGCTCATTTTGCTGAAAGCCATTTAACGTCAAACCACTTAAAATTATTACCACCGCAATCTCTTTTTCGCATAATAAGAGGACCTTTAAGCAAAGCAGCAAAATCAAAGAAATCAGCCTGTTGCATTTCAACAACCTTAAATTTATTACTGCTTGTACGAATCAGTTGCATCCAGTCATGTGAATGATAAACTTGTATAGCCGTATTTAGTGTTTCTTTCCCGTTTTCTCTTTCTGTTTTCTGTAACTGTAACTGGTTGTGTAATATCATCGGAAGAAGAAAGAATCTCAGGAGGATTATGCACGTCATTAACTTCCAATTGTGTATGCCCTACGACATCATTAGAACTTTCAGGTACAAATATAGGGTCAATAAAAGAATCGTCACTTGAGTAATCACTTATTTCAAGTTTTTTTCTGGAATATACGATTTCTGGATACCCGATGTACTTGGCTCAGGTTCTGCTACTAAGTCTTTCTGATTAACTATAAGAAACGAAAACTCAATTAAGTAGGTATCAAAAACAAATTAAAATATGTGTCCTTTACGCTTGCACCAGGGATTTTCTAATAGTTAGATCTCTCTCTCTCTCTCTCTCTCTCTCTCTCTCTCTCTCTCTCTCTCTCTCTCTCCTGTCGTTTCCCCATTTATGAGGATCGTGATTTCTTCCAATATTCCTAACAATGTTTCTCCATTGGTCTCTATCTTCATCTGCTCTACGAGCTTCGCAGAATGAGTTTCCAGCTGAATGATTTATTTGGTCAGACCATCTAGTTGGTGATCGTCCTCTTGATCTTCTCCCCGGAACGTTTCCAGAAACAATTAATCTCTCCAAACTGTCGTTACCTCTTCGAACCACGTGACCAAAGAATTGCAGAATTCGTTGCAGACATATTGTGAACAGCCTTTTTTAATATTGAGTTGCTTTAGAATGGAAACGTTTGTCCTATGAGCTGTCCAGTCACATCTCAAAGGCATCAATTTTTTGGCGCTCGCATGCGCGAAGAGTCCAAGTCTCTGCTCCGTATAGAAATATTGAGAATACAAGGGCATTCACCAGTCAATAGTTAGATACATTTTTTTAAATCTGATAGTAGATTTAAAGGATTTATAATATTTTTCTTTATAAAATCATCTACTGAATTTTTTAAAACATTTCACAACCATTTATTTAAATGCAAGTCATACATTCAAATGATAGAAATTGGTAGAAGCGTAAAAGCACCCCTCTGATCTTTGGTACGTAAATTCTAAGAATAATGTCCGTAATCCAATTAAATTAATATTATTGTAATCAAAATCAACTTCATCCTTTAAACGGTTTTTAATTATAGGTACATCGTTTTCCCTTTACTTTAACATTTCTAAACCAATGGAACACATCTAGAAGTTTTCAATTTTTTTACTGCACACTATTTACTTACCATAGATGAAAAAAATATTGTCAACAAAAATAATACATACCAGGTTCAGGTGTATCCGAAACTAGTGTTTGTGAAACTACCTCCAATATCTGTCTACCTCTAAGACTTGTAAACTTACTATTTAAATCCATTTCATTATTTAACAGAAATAAATTTCAGACTAATAAAACTATCACCAGATCAGGCCGTCAACTTTATCGGAACTAATAATTGAAAATGGTTTTAAAACGAAGATTCACCCCAAAACTCAAGTGTCTTGTATAAACAAAAGAGGAAGAACCGACTGTGGATATCAATATCATCACGAAATACACTGACTCTGCATGTATTTAATACTTATGTCACTAACAATATAATATTTTAGAAACAAATTTGACGAGCATGAATACCTATATCTACATAAGTGGTTTAGAACGCCGTTTCACATCGAACTCGCTATATTTGGTATGACTGAGTAAAAGTACTTAAGTCGAGTTAAGTGTTTATTACCCACCTTTATGAAATAAAAATAAAGAGTTATAAAAAGCACGATCAAATACTTTGATATATAAGCGGTATATGACTTAGGTGTTTATTCCAGTTGGTGTATTACACAAATTTGGTTAGTTTGCGAGATTATGTATTTTTCATAAAAAAATGACTTAAGTGCTTGTGACCGCCGAGTCTAGAAATTATCTCCGAAAACGCTTGAGCGGTTTTCATAAATTTTGATGTGGATCCTGTGATGCTGCCGATATTATGGTGGTATTTACATTGTTGTCAGATCTTCCGTTTTTCTGGAAATCTAATTACCTTTTCTTATGTCAAATGGATCAACCTATATATTTTTTGTCTTTTGAAGTCCTTAAGAAATATTGATTACTTTTAATGTAATGTTCCCTATACCTAACGTCGGAGTTATTGCTACAGTTACATTATCTTCGAAGTTAAAATAATACATTTATATAGCTATGACTATGACTGTTAGAATAACAATTTCGAGGCTTTAATAAATTAGTATTGTTGGTGTTTATCACAGTTGACATCCTTTTCGATAATTTTATTAAAACATTTAAATACATATAGTATGGTATAACTAGACCCAAACCCAAACATCCAAAAAGAAAGTTATCCTCCAACACCAAATTGTTCTATATGGTCCACATAATAATGTTCAGAAAAAAGTCACACCATTTGGAGCGTCGGGTTTGGGGGGAGAGGGGGGAGAAATCGGTAAATTCGTAGATTTTCGTCAATATTTCTAAAACTGTGCGGTTTAGCATGAATAACCTTCTATACAAAAATGTTCTACATTAAATTTGAAATTAAAAAGGTCGTATGTATAATCCTTCTAAAATGAACGGTTCAAAAGTTACGGAGGTAGTATAGTATAATTGGTCCAAAAAAAGGTCTAACCCAGACATCCAAAGTAAAAGTTCTCCTTCAACACCAAATTGTTCTATATGGTCCATATATTGTTCAGTAAAAAGTTACACCATTTTGAGCGTCCGGTTTGGGGGGAGATATGGGAAAAGTCGGTAAATTAGTAGTTCTTTTACGTTTTTCGTCAATATTTCTAAAACTATGCTTTAGCAAAAACAATGTTCTACGTGAAATTTAAAGCAAAAAAGGTCCTATACATAATAAAATCAACGGTTCCAGAGTTACGGAGGGTAAAAAGTGGAGGTTTTCGATACTTTTTATATTCTTTGGGCAATTTATGGAAATTTTCTTTAACAAGATTGTGTTTTGTACATAAAAATTGCTATTTCAGTGGCCGATGATATGTTAGTGATAAGCCCTTGAAGAAACGTCATCCTCACCACCCAAAATCATCATCAATTGCCCAGATAATATAAAAAGTATCGAAAACCTCCACTTTTCACCCTCCTTAACTCTGGAACCGTTGATTTTATAACAATTATAATTATGTATAGGAATTTTTTTGTTTTAAATTTTATGTAGAACATTTTTGTATAGACCATTGTTTACGCTAAAGGATAGTTTTAGAAACATTGACGAAAAACGTAAAAAAACTACTAATTTACCGACTTCTCCCCCATCTCCCCCCAAACCGGACGCTCAAAATGGTGTAACTTTTTACTGAAGAATATGTGGACCATATAGAACAATTTGGTGTTGGAGAAAAACTTTTTACTTTAGATGTCTGGGTTAGGCCTTTTTGGACCAATTATAATATACTACCTCCATAACTTTTGAACCGTTCATTTTAGAAGGATTATGCATAGGACCTTTTTTATTGCAAATTTAATGTAGACCATTTTTGTATAGAAGGTTGTTCATGCTAAACCGCATAGTTTTAGAAATATTGACGAAAAACCTAAAAAAACTACGAATTTACCGATTTCTCCCCCCTCTACTCCCAAACCCGACGCTCAAAATGGTGTGACTTTTTTCTGAACATTATGTGGACCATACAGAACAATTTGGTCAAACTGGAACATGAAGTAAAAACCACTTCTATGTAAAAGGTATATTTACTAAAAATTTTTAGAATCCCAATGGATTCAATAAAATGAGTTCATCAGAACGTTTTCAAACCTATCGGTCCATCATCAGTGATTTGAATACTTGCAAAATAGCCCCAGAACCAAACAATGGTTGTGATTATAAATAAATCTACATTATGTTGAAATAAATTTAAAATGGCTAAACGCCGATGTTAAAGGATTAAACCTCTGGGAACATGGTGAAACTCTACCCGAGGACCCAATCAACCATCTTCGGTCAAGGATGACTACTAAGTAAGACTTAGTAGTCATCCTTGACCGAAGATGGTTGATTGGGTCCTCGGGTAGAGTTTCACCATGTTCCCAGAGGTTTAATCCTTTAACATCGGCGTTTAGCCATTTTAAATTTATTTCAACATAATGTAGATTTATTTATAATCACAACCATTGTTTGGTTCTGGGGCTATTTTGCAAGTATTCAAATCACTGATGATGGACCGATAGGTTTGAAAACGTTCTGATGAACTCATTTTATTGAATCCATTGGGATTCTAAAAATTTTTAGTAAATATACCTTTTACATAGAAGTGGTTTTTACTTCATGTTCCAGTTTGTTTAACTATAAGGTATACAGCCAATCCAGGGAACTACCCCTTTTTAGTTTAACAATTTGGTGTTGGAGGATAACTTTCACTTTGTAAATCTGGGTTATGCCATTATTTGGATCAATTATATCATACTAATATACCAATTAAAAAAATGTAGTTTTTATACTTTCTTTAATGGAATTAATGAAAATGTTAGGTTAACTAAGTCTACTATTAAGTAATCTAACCTTTTTCTTTGATCTTCTTGTCTTTCCGTGTTTTTGTTGTTGTTAAATTTGATATAATTATTGAAATAATATTTTTATATTCATGTTATAGGTAGCAGTAAAGTTGTCTCTTCCGGTCTAGTAATTCGAAGTTCTAAACTCCTTGTCAAAGGCGTTTGGCACAAAATCCAGTTCGGACGTTTCGGCAAAAAAGTATACCTCTCTGTAGATAATATTATAAACACAGGTATATTAGACTTGAGCCATACAACAAATTTAGATAAAGAAACCGTTTACTTGGGAGGCCTTCCAGATATGTCGCGACTACCTTTATTCGTTGGCTCTAGTTTGCCTGATCATTTGAAAGGCTGTCTCCGTCACCTATCTATTAACGACAAAGAGATACCACTAACTAAAGAAAACATTAAAGAGTCCAGGAATCTTATTGATTGTGATGGAACCCCATGTGGTGGAGAAGCGTGCAAAAATGGCGGAACTTGTTGGCTAGATTCCTTTATGAAGCCGCATTGTTCATGTCCAGCACCGTATTTTGGCGACACATGTGAAAATACTATGCTATGTGATGAGAGAACTTGCAGAAACAGAGGAATGTGCTTAAACAACAAATGTACCTGCCAGGTGGGATGGACGGGTGCTTTTTGCGAATTTGAAATTGCTGTTAACAATCCCAAGTTCAGTGGGGACAGTTACTTAATTATGAGCAAGGTTGGTGATAAGAAGAGAGAATTAAGAGAAGGTGTGAAGAGTATATTTCTAAATTTTACTACGGTGGAACCCAACGGTCTTCTATTTTGGAACAGAAAGGTGAGTCGTTAGTTAGTTTTTAGCAAAAATTGTTTTAAGAAATTCTTCTTTTGCCATCATAACTCTGGATGAGTCTTTACCTGTCTGGCTATATCCTTCCATTCAGACCTCTCTTGTGCACTCTCCTTTATTGTCTTATATTAATAGTTTTCAGGTCTTCTTCCACATCTTCTAACATCTTCCTATCATCGGCTTCCATTGTAACATTTTCTTGTTGTTTTTCAACTTCATGTCTCTGGATATGTCCCAGCCATGACAGTCTTTGACTTTTAACAGATCTTAAAATGTCGTAGATACCCTTCATTTAATTTATTAATCTTGTCTTCTAACCTGATTCTCTATGTGCCATCTTCTTCTTACACCCTGGCCGTATACTTTTCTCACTCTCTTTCTCTCGAATGTCGTGAGTCATGATTAATCTGTCTAATTAATGTTCTGTAGATAGTCATTTTGGTTATTTTGTCTAATAATTTTGATGACATCAATCTTTTATTAGCATAGTATGTACGAATTTCACAGGAAATACTAGCATTAATTTCGCTACTTACGGAACTTTTTGGTTGATTTTTGTGATCAGATATTTGAAGGCATTATATTTATAAGCTTTTTCTTTAATAGTCCTTAGTACGAATATATTATATTATGTAGGTAGTGATTTTGTTTGGTATGAATCCATTTTGACGAGCATTTAAATGTTACGCAGCATTTCATACAGCACAAAAGATAGAAACCGACTTGATTTGAGTTGTGTTTGCGTTCATAGCCATCAGAGTAGATGGCACTTTTGTAGCTATTCACTTGAAGTGTGAAGTTCCAAGACACATTCGTTTATTTTTCTTGCTATGAATTCGAATATACCCGGATCTCTGATGAGGTAGGGCATACCGAAATATATAAGATCGTATGGATACCGATACATATACAAAAGGTTTAACGAATTGTGCTCTTGAGCCATTTATTTGGTTTCTATAATATAATCTATCACTAATGACTTGATAATTATAGTGTGATTTTTTTTTAATTTTCAGGGAGGAAATAATCTTGGAATAGGCCTAGAAAATGGTTTTTTAAAGGTATGGATAGGCTTCGAAAAGAACAAACAAAATATTTTAGAAGTTCCTGCCTACAGTCAACTTTCTGATGGTCTTTGGCATAAACTAGACCTCAACCTTGAGCTGCTTACCTTAAAAATTGACGAAAAACTTTTTCAAATCCAGAAAAAGGTAGATAAAAACGCAAAATTTTACCCGACTGGAAACTTTTACATTGGAGGGATTCCTAATACGACCGGTTTGGTGATGGAGACCAATGAGATATTTCAACATAACTTCGAAGGATGCATAGCAGCGTTCGGTACAAATATGGGCATTATTACTGATTTTAGCCGCATGGAAGGCTCAAATATAGATTCGTGTGAAGTTTTAGCATTGTAGAAGTGATACACACCAAAAAATGTTCGTCTGTAAAAAGTCTGTAAACAAATATATCAGAGAGGTTTCTAGATTACAATTTTTTATATTAATTTAAATTCTTCTGGCGCCTCTTCATTAATTTTTTTGGTGGAGCTGTAATTAACATTAGAGAAGTAAGCCAAAACCGTACATTTTCCACATGCTTCTATTTTCTGAATTGTATACAGGGTGTTTCATTAATAATTGTCCATATAGTAACTGGAGAAATCTTAGCACAATACGAAGATTTAACCTAAAACACTTAAATAAAATGTAGTTCCTTACTGAGTTACAGGGTGTTTTATCTAAAAATTTAAAAATTATTTTTGCTCAGCATTTTAAAACTATTTGACGTATCCTTTTTATACTTAGCAGTAAGTATAGGTAAGGTACTGTGTACAATCTACTAAATTATGTTAAACAAACGTTTCTGGCTCTTACTAGAGGCGTACGACGGGGGAAAGTGAATGGTTGACACTTTCCAAATTATACGCTACTGGCGGAATTGCTATTTTAGTAAAATATTTGGATTCTCCAATACTTTATATGAAAATAATGTACTCTACATTCGTAACCATAAAGTCATTACTTTTCGAGATATTTGAAGTTGAAAATTCAACGGCACAGCTATTTTGGTTTATTTATTGTGCCCCTTCATTTTTAACATCAAATATCTCGAAATATAATGATTTTATCGTTATGCATGAAGAGTATATTATTTACATAGAAAGTATTGGAGAATCTAAAAGTTACGCTAAAATAGCAATTCCATCAGTGGAGTCGAATTTGAAAAGGGTCAACCATTCACTTTTCCCTGTACTCATCTGGTAGTAGCCAGACACGTTTATTTAACATCCAATAGTAGGGTGTACAGTATCTACACTTTTTGACAAGTATGATAAGGATATTTGAAATACTGTTAAAGTACTGGGTACAGAATTTTTTAGAATATAGAATTTTTTAAATTCTATATCAAACATACCTATTACATAAATATTAACTATTTGTATCCAGTACTTTAAAAGTATTCGACGTATCCTTATCATACTTGGTAAGAGGTGTAGGTACTGTACACCATACTAAAATATGTTAAATAAACCTTTCTGGCTACTACCAGAGGCGTACGACAGAGGGAAGTGGATGGTTAACCCTTCCCACGTTCTACGCCACTGGCGGAATTACTATTTTAGTGCAATTTTTCGATTTTCCAATAATTTTTATGTAAATAACATACTCTTCATTCGTACCGATAAAATCATTAGTTTTCGAGATATTTAAAGTTAAAAATAAAGAGACACAATACATTAACCAAAATAGCTGTGCCGTTGCATTTTAAACTTCAAATATCTCGAAAACTAATGACTTTATCGTTACGAATGAATAGTACATTATTTTCATAGAATGTATTGGAAAATTTAAATATTGGACTAAAATAGCAATTCCGTTAGTGGCGTAGAATTTGGAAAGGGTCAACCAGTCACTTTACCCCGTCGCACGCCTCTAGTGATAGCCAGAAACGTTTGTTTAACATAATTTAGTATTTTGTGCAGTACCTACCTATACTTCCTGCTAAGTATGAAAAGGATACGTCGAATAGTTTTAAAATGCTAAGCAAAATAGTTTTTAAATTTTTAGATAAAACACCCTGTAACTCAGTAAGGAACCACATTTTATTTAAGTCTTTTAATTTAAATATTCGTATTTTGTGCAAAGGTTTCTCCAGTTACTATATGGACAATGATTAATGAAACACCCTGTATATAACCTTCCAGATCTGTCCAATCTTCTGGTCAAAGATCTCTCTCAGGCTTTGCTTTTTGAATTCTACTTATATAGGTAGTTTTCGGTCTGCCTCTTTTCCTTCTTTCCGGGGGTTGCCATTCATTATCAGCTTTGGGAGTCGATGTATAGGTACCTACATTTTTTTGCATTGCCACACCAACAAAGGTTTTTTTCCTGCATTTCTTCAATTATGTTTGTTTTCCTATTCATGATATCTCGAACTCATTCATTCTTTATGTGTGAGACTCTAAAGAAGCAGACCGATCTTCGCCAGAAGTCCATTTCCAGGGTGAGCAACTTCTATTTATTGCTTATTCAGTTGCCAGTACCACGCCAGTACACATCCATACAGTACCACGCTTTTAAATATGCTATTATTTAGCTGTGTTTTATTTTCTTTTGATATGGTTTTTGACCAAAGTAGTGAGTTCAAAGGTCCTATTACTTTCTTTCGTTTCCGTTTCATAATTCTTTTCTCTATTTCGAATTCTGTTAACTTTGTTGGATTATCGTTCCAAGGTCTCGTTCCAAGGTATCGTTCCAATCAGAGCTTGGTTCGATAACCATATCATCTTCTAACTAGTTATAACTCATTTTTCTCTCCTCTGCTGAAACCGGCTGTTTCTCGATATACAAAGTTTTGTGAAATTAAGTATATGTGTTATAGTCAAAGCCCGAATTTCAGGCACTCCTAGGTTTGACTAGGCAATCCTCAGGTCTGACTGACGGTCTTAGTCAAAGCCCGAAATAAATTACGGTTTCGGCCTTTGACTAGTCAAACCTAGGAGAGACTAAGTTGGTCAGGCAAAGGTCGAAATTTAGTTTTATGAAATCGGGGTTTGACTAGTCAGACCCCGATCAGCTATTAGAATGTCGTAATTTGTTAGATTATGTTTAATAAAACGTCATTTTTCAATTTTACTGTTTATTATTTTTATATTTTCGTAATTTAAATAAAATAAATAATGTTTATTTTCACATGTTGAGGCTATATGGCATTTAGAGTTGCACAACACATTAGAACCTTTTTACACTTACATAATTTTGAAGAGCATTTCTTATTGCAGTAGCATTTTATAAAGCCATGTCCTCCAAATTTAGAATCTTTTGTACGTTATTTTCTTCGAAACATCTTCGAAATTAAGAAAGTTCTCTTTGCATTCTCTTATTTGATTTTTTGAACAAAGAATGTTTATGGTTCCGTATTTCGTACCACCTCTATAAACACCGCCAATTGTTTTAGCTGTTATGATACCCAAAATATTTAGAGCATCTCCTTTGGCAATATCAAAGTTGGGGATAGGTATTTTTACACAGACAGAAAAGATTAAAATAAATATAGGAAAGGCGACTAAAGGTCTTCATGGCCAGGCTATTGCTATGAAACAATTAAGTGAAAAAAATTCTTCCAAATTCGATCGGAAAACTGTAACAATACCTTTCCCCAGCTTTGAAAGAGCGAAAGGAGATGCTCGAAATATTTTGAATATCACACAAAATAAAACTTGATTCAAGAAATCAAATAAGAGAATGCAAAGAGAATTTTCTTAATTTCGAAGATGTTCCAGACATTAAGCTGTATCTAAGAGAAATGAGTACAAAAGATTCTAAATTTGGAGGACAAAGCTTTATAAAATGCTACTGCAATAAGAAATGCCCTTCAAAAGTGTAAAATGTCTAACGTATTGTGCAACTCAAAATGCCATAATGCCTCAACATGTGAGAATAACAGTTATTTATGAAACAGTTCGTGATGTATGCTTTTTGCGAACGCACGCGATGTTTAGAGCACGAGCGACAACGGAGCGAGTGCTATACATCGAGTAAGTTCGCAAAAAGTACTTCACGCACAGTTTCATACAATATTTTATCTACGATAAACATAAAAAAAACTGTAACTCTTCGTCACTGGAATTCATTTCTATTCTACAATTTTTAGAACTTTGACATTTAAAAATTCTAATTTCTTTCAAACCACAAAAATGTCAAAATTTTTGTTGTAATTTATTGATCATTATGTCATCGCGATGACAACGCGAAAGTTAAGGATATTTGATTAATGAAAGTGTGTCAAAAACAGTGCGAAAAAGTAAATCCCATTTAAAATACATTGTTACTTCACGCACACTTTAAACCCTTCACGCACTGCTATCTATAATGTCAGTTTTCACAAACTAAAAACTTATACATAATATGACATAGAGTAGATAAACACTATTTTTTATTTTAATTACAATAATAAAAAAATATTAAACATTAAAATTAAAAAATGACGTTTTATTAATCCTAATCTAACAAATTACGACATTTTAATAGCTGATCGGGGTTTGACTAGTCAAACCCCGATTTCATAAAATTAAATTTCGACCTTTGCCTGACCAACTTAGTCTTTCCTAGGTTTGACTAGTCAAAGGCCGAAACAGTAACTTTATTTCGGGCTTTGACTAAGATCGTCAGTCAGACCTGAGGATTGCCTAGTCAAACCTAGGAGTGCCTGAAATTCGGGCTTTGACTATAACATATACATACCTTTGCGTAGAATACGATGATCACATTTTTAATACTTATTCCTTTAATTCGATATATTTTGTAAAATTTTGCTTTTTTAATTTTTTTTTAAATTCCAAAGTTTTGGCGAGACCACTTTGGTTATACACTTTTAATTATATTGTAATTCGACTACCCTGCTCTTACCGGTTAATAAAATAAAACAAAGAAATTATTGATTTGTTTGCAGACTTTATATGTGAGTAGTTAGAAAATTTTTTAGGTAACAAATATTGTT
The DNA here is from genome assembly GCF_917563875.1 of Diabrotica virgifera virgifera. Classification (NCBI taxonomy): domain Eukaryota; kingdom Metazoa; phylum Arthropoda; class Insecta; order Coleoptera; family Chrysomelidae; genus Diabrotica; species Diabrotica virgifera. Next base: position 50,214,326 of record NC_065446.1, read on the forward strand.
ATAAACTGTTATGTCACAATTATGTAGGTACATACAGTGAGGACGTTTGAGTTGGAATATATTCATTTTCTCGAGAATGAGCAATTTTGAAGAGAAATCGCAAAACAGGTCGATTTTTATTTTTAAATTATGATTTTTTGGCATATCTATTATACTAGTGACGTCATCCATCTGGGCGTGATGACGTAATCGATGATTTTTTTAAATGAGATTAGGAATCGTGTGATAGCTCACTTGAAAGGTTATTTAATTCTCTATCCAGTAATATAATGATTCACACAATTATTTATACAGGGTGGCCAAAAAAATAATTTTTGAATTAAATAAATCGATGCAGAGAGAAGAATATTTTGTAATTTATTTAATTCAAAATACATTTTACTGCTGGCAGAAAAATATTTATTTCACAAATAAACAATTCTTTCCTCCTAAAGGTGATGTTAAAGCTTCTTCATCACCCCCATCTGCTTCTTACCAGTTTGAGCATTTGATTTAAGCGGAAAGCAATGTTTATTTGTCAAATAAACATTTTTTCTGTTTTCTGACAGCAGTTAAATTGTATTATGAATTAAATAAATTACAATACAGTCGAACCCGCTTATTAGAATAGCCTTCGTGCCAAGCAAAAATTATTCTTATAAGCGGGATATTCTAATAACCGATCATTGGCGGATGGTGAAATAAATGTACCTACCAAATATACGTTATAATAGTACATACTATGTCAATATGTATATGCATATGGTTTTAGGTCTATTTATATCAATAAAAATTTATAATTTATTTACAAAAATCATTACGAAACGATTAGACAATATATAAGGATCCCGCGTATGAAAAAAGTTGATTAATAGAAAGCTGAAAATTTGTTAATAGCTTAAGGGTGTCTAGTCGGACAAACTTTGATATATGGGAACACTGGAACAGGGGAAGTTTTAATTGTGGAACAGGTTAAAAATTTGGAACGGTCAGACCACAAAAACGGCACATATATTTTTCCTACAGAACAGACTTAAACTCTCCGAACAGAGATTGAACTCTCATGCAAAAATCAGACTGCTATTTATCACCAAATGGGCGTTTTAATGAGTGGAACATGTAGAACATGTCAAATGACAGGAATTATGACAGGTGATAAATAGCAGTCTGAGTTTTGCATGAGAGTTTAATCTCTGTTCGGAGAGTTTAAGTCTGTTCTGTCGGACAAAATAAATGTGCCGTTTTCGTGGTCTGACCATTCCAAATTTTTAACCTCTTCTACAATTAAAACTGCCCCTGTTCCAGTGTTCCCATATATCAAAGTTTATCCGACTAGACACCCTTAACCTATTAACAAATTTTCAGCTTGCTATTAATCAACTTTTTTTTCATACGCGGGATCCAGACCTAATAAATTGGAATTGGGTTTTAGAAAAGACCCCCAAACAAACAATCAACTATTGGTAATAAATAATCTTATAGAAAAATGCTGTTTCTAAAAACATCCAAGTGTGTGGCAATGTACCTATAGAAATTTGTAAACAAATGAAATTATTTTATGACCTTGTCGGCATACGATTGAATTTTCTGTGGGAGATAAGCGTTTACTCATCATAACACAGTAATAAAGTGTTTATTAGGTAGGTACCTGAGAAACCGTAATAATATACGAAACGACAAACCATTAGATCAGGCAAATTTAAAATTTCTAGGAAATTGACTTTACAGACTTTACACCTGGAAATCTCCTATGGACACTTTAGGGCCGATTTCTCATATCGAGTTCAACTCCAGTTTAACCTGAACTTTTAGTGAACGTCAGTTTAAAGTCAAAATCGTCTTTCTCAATTCACGTTCAACCGATGGCAGTTTAAACTTGAACGATGCTTGAACGGTGGAATTCGGCCGTTCAAAGATTTCTGAACCCAGTTCAGATGATTTCATGGATTACGCATGCGTTGTATTAACACGAAACGCTGTCATAATATAAATATATCCTATTTTATTATATTAAGCCTAACGATAAACGATAACATTATTTTTGTTATTATAACATTTATTTATAATTACTAAAATTACTATTTGACTATAAATACTTAAATTTAACTTTATTCAAAAACAGCATAAAAACGGTAGTTCAAAATGGCGACAGTTTTTTACCTTTTGCCATCTATTGGCATTTCTCGAAAGCAGTACAACGTGCACTGACATGAACGCGCAATGAGAAATGCATTTCAAACAAAACGGTAGTTCACCAGTGAACCGGGTTCAACTGAACCATAGATTACCGCAGGTATGAGAAATCGACCCTTATGGAAGAATAGTAAGAAATCAAATTGATTATATCTGTATATCAAAAAGATATAGAAATGCTATCTTGTCCTCCAAAACCTATCCAGGAGCGGATGTACCCTCCAACCACAACTTACTAGCAGCTAAAATATTACTTAAATTTAAAAAGATTAAAAAACCCAAAATATCTCCTAGGATCAGCAAAGATAAACTTTCAAATGCGGAAGTGAAAGAAATAGTAACCGATAAATTAGAAGATCAGTTTCAGAAATTGGGAAATAAAAATTCAGAAGAACAATTATGGGAGTCATGCAAAGAAACATTGGAAAAAGTCCAAGAAGACCATCTAATGGAAAATCAGCGTAGGAATAAGCAACAGTGGATGACAGAAGAGATATTGAATGTAATGGATGCAAGAAGAAAATATAAGAATGCTAATCTGACAGAATACAAAAAGCTAAACAGTATGATTCGAAGAAAAATAAGATCAGCTAAATCAGAGTGGCATAAACAACAATGTAAAGAAATTGAGAACTACGAGCGTATCTATGACGCATTCAATATGCACAAAAAACTGAAAGAAGTTGCAGGACTGAATAAAAAATGTAATCCTCCACTAATCGAAGATAAAAACGGAAAAATTATAATAGATATCGAAGGTCAACTAATACGATGGACAGAATATATAAAGGAATTATTCGATGATGAAAGAAGCGAACTAGAAACGCTAAATGACATAAGCGGTCCTCCAATAACTAAGGAAGAAGTGCAATACGCTATAAAGAACGCAAAAAACGGGAAGGCGATCGGACCAGATGGGATTTACGTAGAAACACTAAAGCTTTTAGGTGTCGAGGGCATTAAGATACTTACGAAATTGTTCAACTTAATCTATGAAAGCGGAAAAATTCCTAAATATTGGCTTAAATCCTCATTTGTTGTACTACCAAAAAAACACAGAGCCACAAAATGCAGCGACTATCGCACCATCAGCCTAATGAGTCATGTATTGAAAACGTTTCTTAGAATCATTCATCAAAGAACATATAGAAAAATTGAGGAAAGAATCTCAAGTACTCAATTCGGTTTTCGCTGTGGCCTTGGAACGCGTGATGCACTATTCGCAACCCAAGTTTTAATTCAAAGATGCAGAGATGTAAATCATGACGTTTTCATGTGCGCGATTGATTTTGAAAAGGCCTTTGATAAAGTTCGCCATGAAAAAATGCTACATATTCTCAAAACTACCGGTCTGGACGGTAGGGACATTAGAATAATCGCAAATTTGTATTGGGGCCAGGCTGCATGTATTAGGGTTGCGAATCAGTGCTCTGAAGAAGTAAAAATCAAGCGCGGAGTTCGACAAGGCTGTATATTGTCACCAATGTTGTTTAATCTTTACGCTGAAACAATCTTAAATGAAGTCTTGGAAAACGCAAAAGAGGGAATACTCATTAATGGTATGCTTATGAACAATATCAGATACGCAGATGACACCTTGTTGCTGACTGGATCAATTGAACATCTTCAAGCGTTATTAAATCGAATGGTGGCATTCTGCGCGATATATGGACTCAAACTCAACGCAAGAAAAACAAAGTTTATGGTTATTAGTAAACAGGCGGCCGTAAATAATAATAACTATAACGTAACAATCGGTAATGACTCAATTGAACGAGTAAGTAATCTTGTATATCTGGGTACTCATATTAATGAAAGCTGGAACCCTAGTACAGAAATAAAAAGTAGAATTGCCAAAGCAAGAACAAGTTTTATGAAATTTAAGAAAATCCTGTGCAGTCATGATCTAAATTTGGAACTTCGCATAAGAATGGTCCGATGTTATATATTCCCAGTACTACTTTACGGGGTTGAAGCATGGACACTGACAGAATCGCTTTTAAAAAAACCTAGAAGCATTTGAAATGTGGGTCTACCGCCGTATTCTGAAGATCAGTTGGGTAGAAAGAGTCACAAACGAAAGGGTTTTGCAACGTTTGAATAAAAGTTGCGAAGTAGTGAACACGGTTAAAAGGCGCAAATTGGAATAATTTGGTCATATAATGCGTCACCCAGAAAAATATGACATACTTCACCTTGTCATGCAAGGTAAAATAATGGGAAAAAGAAGTGTGGGCCGCCGTACAACTTCTTGGCTTAAAAACCTACGCCAATGGTTTGGGAAAACTAGCACTGAACTATTTCGTGCGGCTGTAAATAAGACAATGATTGTTAATATGCTGCGCAACATGAGAGCCAACGATCGACAAGCGGTCTCGGCACCTTAAGAAGAAGAAGAAGGAAATTGTACATAAAAAGTTATTTGTTGACTTGAAACATTTATTCGAAAAAGCGGTATTAGGTTACTAAACCATATTACAATAAACGGATAAATTTATTAAAGGGTAAATGGAAACGTTTTGGGACCTCGAATTTATATTACATAAACCGGGATATTCCTATAACCGGTACTCTAATAAGCGGGTTCGACTGTATATTCTTCTTTTTACATCAGTTTATTTAATTTAAAAATTATTTTTTGGCCACCCTATATAAATAATTATGTTAATAATTATAATACTGAATAGAAAATTAATATAACCTTTCAAATGAGCTATCATACGACCCCTATTCTCATTTAAAAAAATTATCGATTACGTCATCACGCTCGGATGGAAGACGTCACTAGTATGATATATATGCCAAAAAGTCATAATTTAAAAATAAAAATTGACCTGTCTCAGGGTGTTTCTCCAAATTCACCCATTCTCGAGATACTTAATTTATTCCAACTCAAACGTCCGCACTGTATAAATATGATGCTAGTCATTGATTTGTTATAAATTTGTTTCTGCTTACCGATTTTGTAAAATATTGTTTCGTATGTTTTAATAAAATATAAATAGTATCATTGAGTAGTCTTTCATAGCTTTCCAAGATCATTTGAATAACAAGCAAGAAAATATTGAGCCTGAAGTATATTTTAATATGTTACTTTCTTTCAGAGGTGTAACCAGGATGATCCTAAGGGGGGAGGGAGGTTACAACTACTTTATGGTCTCTGAAGGGTATGGAATAGTAATGGTGTTAAGCGTTTAGAGCTTAAAGTACAATCCAAATGGGGAGGGGGGGTTAACCCCCAAAACCGCCCCCTGGTTACGCCTATGCTTTCTTTTAACCCATACCCGTAATATCGTTTAATTTTATTGATTTTTTTTTTATTTAGGAATAACCTTGGACAGAATACTGTTGTTCAAAAAATAACTAAAAACACTGCCGACAAAATAAACACTTGAAATAACATCATCTACAGATTATGCTGAATATCCTGGGCAGCAAAGTCACCACGCTCAGAACATCCTAGTACTCCTACTCCCTGGCTCCCTGTTTCATTATAGCCCCTGTAAAATAGTACTCTAAAATAGTATACAGTGAGCACGTAAAGGTTGGAATAAATTCATTTTTTCGTAAATGGGAGATTTTGGAAAAAAAATCCCGGAACAGATCGATTTTTAAATTCTGACATTTTGGCATATATATCATACTAGTGACGTCATCCATCTGGGAGTGATGACGTAATCGACAATTCTTTTAAATGATAGTAGGGGTCGTGTGCTAACTCATTTGGAAGGCTATTCAATTCTCTATTCAGTAATATAAACAAACATAATTATTTATACGGGGTGTCCAAAAAAATTTATTTTAATTAAATTAATTGAGACAAAAAGAAGAGCGTATGTAATTTTTTTAATTCAAAATATATTTTACTGCTGTTAGAAAATGGAAAAAATATTTATTTAACAAGTAAATATTGTTTTTCGCTTAAATTTAATATTAAAACTGCCAGCTACATGCCTCTTGGCATTTAAACATTTAATTTAAACGAAAATCAATGTTTATTTTTGTGAAATAAACATTTTTTTCTGTTTGCTGACAGCAGTAAAATGTATTCTTAATTAAATAAATTACATACATTCTTCTTATTGTCTCAATTAATTTAATTAAAATTTTTTTTTGATCACTCTGTACAAATAATTATGTTAATGTTTATATTACTGAATAGAAAATTGAATTCGTGTTCTCGAAAATGATCGATGTCCAAATTGTGATAAAACAGGTGATTTAGATCATATTCTTTTTGAATGCCAAAAATAAAAGAATGAAACAGATCGATTTTTTTCAGCAGCTACATTAGTTCTGTCGCCAGGGGGGGTACAACGGCCTCCTTAATTCAGATGGACTTACCCAAGTTTTTTTTTATGTATTTTGACCCGTAGAACACTAATTTTTTGGGTAACAGTCGATCCGGATGTCGATAAGATTGTTATAAACAAAGAACTTGAGGAATTACATAATAGCGATTTATCGCAAAACAGAACATTGTTTTGTATTTTTTGGGTGATTATCAGCAAAAAATGGTCCTACAAGTTTTTTCGTAAGATGCATAGTTTTAGAGATAAACGCGGTTGAACTTTCAAAAAATCGAAAAAGTGCAATTTTGAACCCGAATAACTTTTGATTAAAAAATAAAATAGCAATTCTGCTTACTGCATTTGAAAGTTCAAGTCAAATTCTATCGGTTTTGATTATTTGCATTGCTAAAAATTAAGTTTTTATTTGTTAAACAAAGCCATAAACACATAGTGTTTCCCGTGCCCAATGCATGCGTTTTAATGTACTATCTTCGTAGAAATTGTCTGTATGGCGCCCACTCGTTCGATTTCAAATGGGAAATGCATTGAAAACATCATTCAATCACTATGTGTTTATAGCTTTGTTTAACAATAAAAAAATTAATTTTGAGCAATGAAAGTAATCAAAACCGATAGAATTTGACTTGAACTTTCAAATGCGGTCAGCAGAATTGCTATTTTATTTTTCAATGAAAAGTTATTCGGGTTCAAAAATTGCAATTTTTCGATTTTTTGAAAGTTCAACCGCGTTTACGTCGAAAACTATGCATCCTACGAAAAAACTTGTAAAAACATTTTTTGCTTAGAATGACCCAAAAAATACAAAACAATGTTCTGTTTTGCGAAAAATCGCTGTTATGTGATTCCTCAAGTTCTTTGTTTATAACAATCTTATCGACATCCGGATCGACTGTTACCCAAAAAATTCTTGTTCTACGGGTCAAAATACATAAAAAAACTTGGGTAAGTCCATCTGAATTAAGGAGGCCGTTGTACCCCCACTGGCGACAGGACTACATGGACTTAAGATAACAGCTCTGTTTAATATCCTTAGTATCTTAGCTAATGGATAAGAGAGTATGTATAATGCATTGGTGATGTTTCTGTCAAGTACCAAAATAGTGTAACATTCAAACGAGCGTTCGTATTTATATACGACTTTATTAATTTGTTTATACAAGTTTCTTTACTCTAGCTCTCTCTAGCTTCTACTCTACTTCTACTCTAGCTTCTCTAGCTTAAATTAAACTCAACTAAAAACGCGCTCCACTTAAATAGCAAATAACGTTATTCTCGATCATTCCAGGATTCGTCACCTCTAGCTATTGTGTGACCTTCCACATACCGCACGTCTTTCTCCACCGATTCCACGAATATCGTGCTTCCGCCAGAATGTTCTGGAGATGGAACCGTTTGGAACTGCTACTTGCGGCCGGTGATTTATTATTTTGCTATAATAGTTTCGTAGTGTCAAGTATTAAAAGTGTAAGTGTGTACATGTGTATGTATGTATATGTGTGTATATAGAGAAAATGTGGTGAGCATCTTGGACAGTATATAGCAAGGCAGCTTTCGACTTGAGTAGGGAGCCGCGGAAGATAAAACCAAAGAAAAAAACTTGCTATGGAACTTTGAGGACTTCAACGTCTTGTTTATTATTATTCTTATATTATTATACTTATTTTATTGTTATTGTTATTAAATTTTTGTAGATCGTTTTTGAACACACCTAATATTGAAAGGAAGATATAATTAGATTACCTTAGCTTAGTACCATCTTTTTATTTCAGTACTTAAATTACGTCTCAACAGTTACTGAACTAATTTTTCTTCGTTATTGATATTTTATGGACTTATGGTCTTTAAATATGTATTCTTATTGATATAGTAGTCATGTTGTGACTGGCTGATTGACATAAAATCCAAGCCATTAAAAAAAAAAGAGAATTGAATAGCCTTATAAATAGGGTTACCATACGTCCGGATTTCGTCCGGACAGTCCGGATTTGAAAGACATGTCCGGTTTGGCGTCCGGATATGAGAAATGTCCGGATTTTTTTCTTTACTAAAAAATGGAAAATACTAGGCCCAACGGTGGGAAATTTCATTCTGCGCAGAACCTTAGGTCTAAAGTATGTTAAAACATAGGTGGATATGTATTTTAAACTGGCAGAGATTTTCGATGTTAGTTGCATAGCAACACAGTCAAATTCACATTTTACATTTTCTACAACCCCTTGGACTACCCTGTCTGGATTTGGCCCTAATAAATTATGGTAACCCTACTTATAAATGAGCTATCACACGACTACTATTCTTATTTAAAAAATCGTAGATTATATCATAAGATATATCTATGCCAAAAAACCAAATAAAAATCGACTTGTTACGGGATCTTTTCCCAAAATCTCCCATTTACGAAAAACTTAATTTATTACAACCTTTACGTGCTCACTGTATAATAGATCCGTAAAATGATACATTTTAGATATTTTTAGATAATAATTATAGTGCAGTCACTGAAGGTGGATAGGAACTATTACCTCCGATTTCTTTGAACCTCCATCTAATTGTATTAAAATTGGTGAGTGGTTAGAGGGTATCTCAAGGAACAAAGGTGACATGGTGCCAACTTGCGCTTTTACCCTGGGGGTGGATGTCACCCCTTCTAGGGGGTAAAAATTATTATATTAAAAATAACCCCATAATTTGATAGAGGGACAAACTCTAAGCAAAATTTGTTATATAAAGTTATTATAATAAATCAAAACTTTTTGAGTTATTATAGATCAAAAATTTTAATTTTTCGTGAGAAAACTCCATGTTTTTAACAGATTTTTAATAAATAACTCAAAAACTGCAAGTTTTTACACGAAAGGTATTATTACCAAAATTGAAACTAATAAAAAATGAAATAAACTCTACTTGAAAAATATTCTAATGTTAACTAAAAGTGAGTTATAGGTAACTGAATGTATATTTCTTTCGGCTAGTACCCAAATCTAAGTATTCAAGCTTAAATCATGGGAAAATTATACATTTTATAACATAAACTTATTAAACATTTGTTAAAGTACTTAGAAGTATGTATCAAATGAGCTCCCGAACAAGTTGATAGCATTCAAATTGATGCTCCAAACATTGAGAAGGCGTGGCATCCACCCCCAGGGTAAAAGCGCAAGTTGGCATCATATCACCTATGTTCCTTGAGGTATCCTCTAACTACTCACCAATTTTCATGAAAATCAATGATGGTTCAACGAAATCGGAGGTGAAAACCTTCAGTGACTGCACTATTAGAAGATTTCAAGAATTTATATAATTAGTCAAGGTTTTTCTTTCATTTTTGAATTCAAATGTTTTATATTGACCGTATGCATCAACCAAATAGTATCGACAGTATGCGGCATTCAAACCCCTGTAGCAAGCGTGAGGCACTACAACTACCTCGCCTCCATAATAAATGAAGAATGGACCAACAACCAAGAGATAAGAGCGCGCATTGGAAAAGCTAGATCCATCTATCATTCATTGGTGGAATGTGTTGAATAGATAACAGCTCTAGATTTTGTCTTGTAGAATAACATCAAATACCAGATTTGTGCAACAAAAATTAGCTTCACCTAGTGCATAGTGTTCACAAGTGTCTGTTTTAGTAGTGTGAGCGTTAGTGCTTGTTAAATTGCTCTTAATGTGCCAAAATCGTAACTAAACTACAGGCGGTGAGTAAAAGCCATTTTAAAAAACATTGTTTATTTACGTACAGCCTAAATAATTCCACCACAACCAACAAATAAAATAGTTTTAAATCCACATTTATATTTTTGACTTATGCACACATAAAATGGCTAAACAGAATGAGAATATAATCTTAGAGGAAACTAAAAATAGTAAACAAGAGCTAAGAAGAGCTATAGAAGCATCAGAAGTTAATGTACTGTTGAAAATAGAATCATTAAACGAGAAAATTCGAAGCTTAGAAGCAGAAAACTCTGAGTTAAGAGAAAAAGTAGAAACTTTGGAAAGAGCTACAAAAAAAATAATATTTTAATTTTTGGATTAAACCAACAAAAAGCAGATATTACTCCCAAATCTTTTTATACAAGGTTTTCGGCATTCTAAGACATTAAAATTGAAGAAGAAAAAATAAATAATATTTATTCCTTGGGGACAAATAATAACGCTCCAGTAAAAGTAGAATTCGTTTCATATCCAGCAAAATTCGCGATTCTAAAAAACAGCAACAAACTTAAAGGAACGAATATACATATATCCCACGATATGACAACAAAGCAACGGGAAACAACAGCAATTTTAAGAAGATATATGAACAAAGTTAGGACACCAAACAACAAGTGTTACATTAGAGGTGATAAATTATACGTAAACAACTCTGTCTACACAGCCAGTGAAATACTTGAAATAGAAAATTCAAGCAATTCCATTCAGCAAAGTAGTAGTGATCCAGCAACTCCGTGTTCAAACCAAATCGACAAACAACCCAAAACAATAACTCGGCCTGAACTAGACAATTTAATAAAATCGAACAACATAACAAACACTCCAATCAAAAGAACAAAGCCACAAAAAGTCCCACCACCCCTACAAAATAGAAACACGAGATCCCGCGCTGGTTCGAGTAACATCGATAAATAAATTTTCTATTTTCTTTGATGGATCCATATATACGGGATATAGACTACATCCCTGTAGTTACGCATAAACCTACAAATTTAGAAGCGTTTAATCAGCTGACCGAGGATTTTTATAAAGGTACTGATGATAAAAATTTTTCAATTTTGCATCAAAATATCAGAAGCCTAAATAGAAATCTAGATCAGATGACACTGGATTTTGATTGTATATGTCTGACTGAAACATGGGTGATCCCTGATATATCAGTATTTAATATGGAAAATTTCAATATCTTATATAATGAAGTAGACATAAATCAAAATGACGGTGTCATCGTATATTTAAGAAATAATTTAAGATATACCTCTAGAATTGTAAGTGTTTCTGTATGTAAAGCATTAGAGATAACTGTAATTGGTCAAAATAATAAAATCTCAATAATAACTGTAATCTATAGACCATCAACTAATGAAAATGACTTTTGTGTTTGTCTGAATGATTATTTAAATAATACTAAAAGTTTTGCCTGTAAATACCATGTACTTTTGGGAGATATTAACATTAACATTAAAAACATGTCTCCTGAGTCTTCTGAATATTTAAGTATGCTAAGTGAACATAATTTTGTATCTGTGATAAATAAAAATACTAGAATTCAAGGAGATTCTCATAGCTGTATTGATCATATTTTTGTAAAAAGCAACTCGCAAATGGTAAATAATACTTTATCAGCTGTTTTGGATCTTCTAATAACTGATAAAATGGGTTTTAAGAAGAATGTCATCAAAATAATAAATTATGATAATATAAAAAGAGATCTCAGTTTGCAGAATTGGGAGCAAGTTTTAAATACGGATAATGTTAATGATATGGTAGATAGTATTACCAATACGCTCATTTCAGTAATTAATAAAAATACTAAGGAAGTAAAGAAAAAAAGATGTGAAGTTAAAAGGAATAGTTGGATGACGGACGGTTTAATAAAATCAGTTAATAAAAAAATGAACTTTACAGAAAACATATAAATAATCCAGATAATCAAATATTTAAAAAGGAATATACAGTATACAAAAATAAATTAAATAAACTAATTATTGAAACGAAAAAAACGTACTTTCACTCGGAAATAAAAAAATATGAAAATAGTTCCAAAGGTCTGTGGAATACAATCAAAAAGTTAGATAATAATAATTCAAAATCAAATGAAATAAAAAGTATCTTAAATAGAAACAATGAGTTAGTTACTGATAGATCTGACATTAGCAATATTTTTAATGAATATTTTTCCAATGTAGGAAATGAGCTCGCTGAAAAGATTAAAATACAACAATCTAGTCCTGTCGCCAGAGGGGGTACAACGGCTTCCTTAATTCAGATGGACTTACCCAAGTTTTTTTTATATATTTTGACCCGCAGAATACGAATTTTTTGGGTAACAGTTGATCCGGATGTCGATAAGATTGTTATAGAATAAGAACTTGAGGAATTACATAACAGCGATTCCTCGCAAAACAAAACATCTTTTTGAATTTTTTGGGTCATTTTAAGCAAAAAATATTCCTACAAGTTTTTTCGTAGAATGCATAGTTTTCGAAATAACCGCCGTTGAACTTTCAAAAAATCGAAAAATTGTAATTTTTGAACCCGAATAACTTTTGATTAAAAAATAAAGTAGCAATTCTGCTTACCGCATTTGAAAGTTTAAGTCAAATTATATCGGTTTTGATTATTTGCATTGCTAAAAATTTATTACTTTATTGTTAAACAAAGCTATAAACACCTAGTATGTGAGTGATGTTTTCTATGATTTCTCATTTAAAATCGAACGAGTAGGTAGAGTAGCTACAAGTGCAAGCGAGGCATTTTCTACGTAGCATGCGTTAAAACGCATGTATTAGGCACGGGAAACACAATGTGTTTATAGATTAGTTTAACAATAAAAAAATTAATTTTTAGCAATGAAAATAATCAAAACCGATATAACTTGACTTAAACTTTCAAATGCGGTTAGCAGAATTGCTACTTTATTTTTTTAATCAAAAGTTATTCTGGTTCAAAAATTGCAATTTTTCGATTTTTTGAAAGTTCAACCGCGGTTATCTCGAAAACTATGCATTCTACGAAAAAACTTGTAGGAATATTTTTTGCTTAAAATGACCCAAAAAATACAAAGGCGACAGGACTAATCTCCCGTTTCTCCAAAATTTACATGCAATCGTACATTCTTTTTGGAACCTGTAACTAACTCAGAAATCCATAATATTATTCATTCCCTAAAACCTAATAAATCTCCTGGCATAGATAACATTTCTGCAGATATACTAAAGATAGTTGCAAATATCATTGTAGATCCTATAACTGTATTAATAAATAATTATACCCATATTCAAAAAGGGTGACAAAAATTTGGTACAAAATTATCGGCCTATATCTCTTATTACCAGCCTTGCTAAGATATTTGAAAAAGCCTTGTCAGAGAGATTAAATAAATATCTCATAAAATTTAATCTGCTATCAGGAAACCAATATGGTTTTAGGAAGGGATATTCTACTACCGATGCGATTACGTCTGTTACTGATTATTTATACAAAATGCTTGATAAAAGTTCTCCTACATTAGCTATTTTTCTGGATTTAGCCAAGGCATTTGACACTGTCAGTCATCAACAGCTATTGGAAACTTTGGAGGATCTTGGAATCAGAGGTGCACCTCACATACTATTACAAAGTTATTTAAATAATAGAACACAATTGGTCAAAATAAATGACAAACTAAGCGCCGAAAAAAACGTACAATATGGTGTACCTCAGGGTACTATATTAGGTCCCTTATTGTTTACTATTTATATAAATGCCTTGGCAGGAATGGAAGTAAATGGCAAGATTATTTGTTTTGCTGACGATACAGTTATTCTCTACACCAGTAATTCTTGGAACGAACTAAAAATTTTAGCAGAAAGAGAAACTGTTAGGGTACTAGAACGGCTGAATGAAAGATTGCTTACTGTTAATTTTGACAAAACTTATTTCATACCGTTTTCAATTTATAAAAATAATTTACCTGCTTTCACGGAATTAGATATAAGAAATAATAATACACATATAAAAATAAGTAGAAAAAACAACATAAAATATTTAGGTGTGTATATTGACTGCCACTTAAGATGGGATGTCCACATAGATATGGTGTGCAGAACTTTAAGAATGTTATTATATAAATTTCGTTATCTCAGCAATATTCTAAATTTGTCTTACTTAAAAACTGTTTATTATTCATTGATTAATTCTCGTATTAGATATGCCATTTTGGCATGGGGTGGTACACATGCTTCGCATTTAACGAAACTTGAAATACTGCAACGGAGATTTCTGAAAATAATGCTAAATAAGTCAAATCTATACCCGTCAGAACTACTTTACCGAGAACCCGGCGTATTGAGTATTAGAAAGTTGTATCAATTAAACATAATTTTATTTACATACAAGAATAAACATACATTAAAATCCTTGGATCATTCTTATAACACTAGAAGGAAACATCAAGACTATGTTAAAATTTCTAATGCACAAAAATCTATTGGGAAACATAATTATAGATACTTCGTACCCAAAATATTTAATTGTTTACCAGACATGTATAAAACCTATATCAGAAAAATAAACTCTTTTAGTTTTGTCAAAACAATTTTTAGCAGATTTCTTAAGTATGAGGAAACTGAAACTCTGGATGCAATATTTTTGTAATTATTATGATTATTCAAATCAAGCAAAACTTTTTGTGGGTTTTTATTTTTACTTTGTTGATTGGTCTATGTCATAAAGTATTGTGAACACTTAATTAGAGCTAAATAAATGTGAATAATCCCTGTGCACAACCTTTGGTCCTTCAGGGAATTTCTTTTGTGTTTATTTATTTGCTTATAACTTGTACAGTATATTCATGATAAATTCATATATTATTTATATTTTACTCATATTATTTATATTTATATCTATATTTATGTTTATTTATATGTATTGAACTGTTAAGTGTATTTCCATTGTGTTATTTTGAAAGTAAATAAACATTATTATTATTATTATCTTCAACCGGATGGTCTGTTTTCAAGAGCCACAACTTTTCTGTCCTTTCTTCTTCTTCTTCTTCTTCTTCTTCTTCTTCTTCTTCTTCTTCTCCTTCTTCTTCTTCTTCTTCTTCTTCTTCTTCTTCTTCTTCTTCTTCTTCTTCTTCTTCTTCTTCTTCTTCTTCTTCTTCTTCTTCTTGTATAGACATGACTCTGTTTTTTCAATGTGCCTCTAGTAAGTTGTCGTTCCATCGTTTTCGTGGTCTTCACACTGATCGTCTTCCTATTGGGGAACCGTCTCTTGCTGTCCTGACTACCTTATTGGTTGTCATTCGGCTTATGTGGTCATTCCATTCTATTCTTCTGTTTCTTACCCAGTTATTATTGTTATCCACCTTACCTCTCCGTCGTATATCTGTACTTTTAGCTCTGTCCCATAGAGTCTTACCATCGATTTTTCGAAGGGTTTTCATCTCCGCTGTTTCGAGCAATCTTTTTGTCCTCTCTGTGTCAGGTTGTGTTTCTGCAGCGTATGTCATTATTGGTCTGATGACTGTTTTGTAAATTCTGCCTTTCATTTCTTTTCCGATATTTTTATTTTTCCATATTGTGTCATTCAGGCAACCTGCGGCTCTGTTTACTCTATTCACTTGATCTTCCACTTCTGTTTCGAGCCTTCCGTAGCTAGATAGTGTGATGCCTAGGTATTTAAACTCCATCACTTGTTCTATTATCTGACCTTCCAGCTCCAATTTACATCTTATTGGATCTGCTATTATAACCATGCATTTTGTCTTTTTTGAGGAAATTAACATGTTCAATTTTCTGGCGGTTATGTTGAATTGGTGCAGCATACGTTGTAAATCATCTTCACTTTGAGAAATTAGTATTGCATCGTCCGCATAGCAGATTATTTTAAGTTCTTTTTCTACCATTTGTTTTCCTTTTTTAGTTCTTACTTTTTTTTATTATTTCGTCCATGATCAGGTAGAACAATAAAGGACTCTAGGAATCCCCCTGTCTTAGCCCATTGTCGGCTTCAATTGGGTCAGTTAGTTCATCTTCCACTTTTACTTTTATTGTGTTGTTCTGATAGATGTTTTAGATGTTTCTGTATTTTTATGGTGTTAAATCGTGGACCTTGAACGAAGATATGTACATAAAATTTAAAGCATTTTGAGATGTAGCTGTATCGGTAAATCCCGTCGACTGACCGAGTCACAAATGAAGAGGTCCTCAGAAGAATGAAGAAGAACCGAGAGATACTGACCACCATCAGATCTCGGAATAATTCGAAGTTACTCTACTTCGGACACATTATGCTAAATGAATCTAGGTATGAACTCCCACAACTCATTTTCCAAAAAAAAACATTTGGTAAGCGAAGTCCAGGAAGAATATCATGATTAAAGAACCTTATGATTAAAGAACCTCAGAATCTGGTTCAACAAAACATCTGGAAAGCGAGGTTCAGGAAGAAGACGAACATCAACTGCAGATAAGATAAGGATTGCCATGATGATTGCCAACATTCGTCACGTATAGGAACATCAAGAAGATATTGATGTAAAAAATTGTTTTAAATATTTAATTTTTAAAACGAACCAAATTTGACTCAGATCGTTTTTACCTATCACTTTTATCTTTTCTCACAGGTCGTTATACAAGTTAACTAAAAAAAGTAAGTTTCAGATCTAAGGTTATTTCGGATATAAAATATACTCTCTCCCTCCTATGGCGCTAAAGCCTAAGTCGGGCCTTGGTCACTCACAGCATCTGCCTTCAAATATCTATGTCTACGGCTGCTCTCCTCCAGTTATCCACTCTCAATATCTCTTTAGTATCGGTTCTCACTATACGGGGGTGAATGGAAGTGCAGTATTTCCTCCTAACTTTAAAACAATCTGTAGAAAAATGGAAGGGCTGGTTTTGTTTCATCATCATCATCAGTGGCGTTACAGCTTTTTATGAGCCAAAGCCTTCTTCAGAACAATCCTCCTTTTGTTTCATAGTCCTGTCATATTATCCCGAAGGCACCACTAAAATTTTGTTTTTTGAATTATCCGAATATCTCTTTTCTTGTAAGAGCTCTACAATTTTTTGTAAAATAGGTCCTAGGCCTCCAGAAAAGTTGTTACAGTTATGGCCCTAGTAGAGGAATATCGGGCTATTCCCGAGGCAAGGATAACACATCTTTAATCGATGCCAAACAAATTGCGAGCAGTCATTGCTGCAAGAGGTGGACATACGCGCTATTGAATTGTTTGGATTTGTTGTTAATTTTGTTTTGTTTTGTTAATTTTAGCGAGTTTGATATTTTTAATTAAAAAATCCTTCGGAGCAGTGTTTTTATTTACATCTCTTACAAGAAAAGTGATATTTGGAAAATTCGAAAAACAAAACCTTAGTGATACTTCCAGGATAAAACAAAAGGAGTATGAAACAAAATCAGCCCTCAAAATTTGTCCACAGAATTTTTTAAAGTTAAGAGAAAATACAACGCTTCCATTCACCCCGTATAATGCCATCTAAGCAAAAAAAATTTGTTACCGGAATCATAAAAAACGACATCAATACATGTACCTACAAACTGATGCAAGAATCTTGAAAATCGGAGAACAAATAATAAAGTTATAGATTGTCAAATTTAATCAAAAATTTTGGGTGACGGAATTTTGTGCCGGTGAGTGTATATGAACATAATAATTAATTATCCTTTCACGTTTTCCGTTCATTTACAATAAACAAATCACACAATAACAAATATTATACAATTATTACTAGGACTGTAGGTTATGTTTACAGTGGTAAATAAATGCAAGGCGCTTGTGCCAACGAGTACAGTTTATAGAATTTATTCGACGAATAACTAACTGTGGACTACAAATATTAACTAATAAATTTTATTCGATCAATGCCTACCTATTCACCTATTTATTTGTTGTTGGTGAAACCGGCCCTTAATCATATAGGTACTTAATTTTGTGTTACAAAATAAATAAATTTGAATAGGTATATTCTATTTGCTGTGGATGATCATAGAAAAAATCATGTTGGTATACAACTTACATTTAATTGTCATTATGATGCTCGTCTTCCATACGACACTCGCCGATTCGCGGCTCGTGATCATATCCATCATAATATTCGCATCATAATGACCGTCATTAAATGCTCGTTGCATAATATACTATACTGCAACATAATCTAAAATTTCCGCAGTGCGCGATATGTGACGGTGGTTGGCATTGGACATATATTTCCAAACGGCCCGTCTCCAATATCCGTACTGTTCAAATTATTTTCGTTAATTTGACTTTCGATTAGCGTCATGTTTTAAATAATTTACAACTTGTGGTCTATTTCCCAAATCAGTAATAATCAGGAATTTCGGTGATAAACCAAAACTACGCGATATCCTTTTTTATAGGCCAGGATTTGAAAAACTTTCTAATTTTCTTTCTTTCATTAGATTCTTTCACTTCGTATAGACATTTCTATTTATCAGAACCAACGCTACGCCACCTGGATTAGATACTGTTTTTTGGTGTTTTTCTGGAATTTCTAAAATAATATGTGTGTTGCAAATTATTTAAGACCTGAATAAAACGACACATGGGATGACTGTTGGGTGGATCGAGTAGCCTGACGGTCATTCTTGCCGATCCCAAGTCCGGTAAAATGAGGAGGGTTAGATCGTAGGGTCAGCAACCCTACACCCGTAAAAAATAAACAAAAGCTAAAACGCCCAGAAATTGGCTTCGGAAACCGGACTGTTTTAACCAAAATGAACACGGAAACGAAAATGGACATTGAATATTGGTTTTGGAATATACAAGGAATTAGAAATAAACAAAGAGAAATTCTTATGGAAGTAGAAAAGAGAAACTTGGACTTGATTATCCTCTCGGAAACAAAGAAGAAGAGAAACGCCTGTGAAGATCTTAATAACTATATACACTGCTACACGGGAGTATCAAAAAGTGAAAGAGCGAAAGCAGGGATATCAGTAATGATTAACAAACGATAAAAAAACTAGGTAAAATCATGGGACGCCATAAACGAAAGAATAATAAAACTGACCATCTCAATTAGAGGAAGAACGAATACAATTCTAGGAGTATATGCTCTCAATGACGATACCCAGATAGCAGTAAAAGACAATTTTGAAGAAATATTGAAAGAAAAAAAACCATGAAATCCTTTATAAAAGATATATTTGTTAAAATCCCTATACAGGGCTACATCATAAAGCAAACAGAACTAGTTTTCAATCGGTTGACCGATCATCATCAGTGTTTTCTAAAATGTGTATAACCTGATAAAATGATGCAAAGCATTTAAAATTTTGACTATGAGTTTAAAAAGTTATAGGTTATACTCACCTGAATCAAACATGCTAACCACCAAAGTAAGAATATTAGGGTAAAACCCTTTAAAATTAATCCGTCATAGGAACATAGAAAATTGATGTGAATTTAGATATGGATGTACAAATTATCCAATGTTTCACGCTCGAGGTACCATTGAGCTAAATTTGACTTGTTCACATCATGGCTCTGTAGAAGCAAGTGACTTTGATAGCGGAAATCCTGAATGGTGACTTAACAGAAATGACAGTTCCACAGGAAGTTAAAATTTACCTGTTGGTTTTGTGATTGTAAAGTTTGTTAAATTATTAACAATAAAAACAGTCGCTCCCACTTTGGTAAATAATACTCTGTTAAAATGAAAATGAACTTGATGTAAAAGTTAGAATATTTTAATGAAAGAGATAGGCTAACCACATTACGCGTTGGAATCAAAACTTAATAAACGTTATCAAGCCCTCTTATGTGGACATCTAGGGATTAGAAAAGCAATTTTATGTTGATATCAAGTTATCGATATTATTCGAATAGTTGGAAGTTTCCGTAGTATGTGGAAGTACCATAAAAGATCACAATGGGGGAGACACAGATGTAGAAATGTCTCAAAATCAGGGAGGGATGTATAAGACAAGCTCAGATTCATGCGACCATTTCCCGAGGTCCCTGCAGGCTACCCAATCAGAACTCTAAGGGTTCGACAAAACAGACCGTCATATGATATAGTCAACCATAGGAGAGAGGGTTGAGTGTTAGAGGTTTATGAGATTATAATGGAAATGTGACATGAACGGGACCTAGAAAGAGTAGTGAGACTGTTAAATTTGGTTATAATGTGAATAGATGGGGTGAAGATAGTCATAGAAAATTATGAATGAAAGTTTAGAGATGGAAATGTATGTGGGTGATGATAGAAGATGTTAGTTTGTATATGTATCATTGGATTGATGATAATGGTTAATGGGTACAGATGAATAAGAAAGAAAATCATTATGGATTGTGCCAAATCGACTGTAGATGTAACTTTAGGAAAGTGATGGGAGTAATAAAGAGGTGGAAGTGACATTGTAATTAAGAAGAAGTTAAAAAAAAAATGTCGATGAAGTGGGTGGAAGGCCCGGTTGAACGAAACATGGCGGTTTACACAATTTGGACTTTTTTGTTTTTCTTTAACTATTTTCAGGTCCTCGTACAAGTCCAACTTTAAGAAGTCTCTCTGTGGGATGTTGTGTAGAAGAGAGACTTGTATGAGGACCTGGAAATAGTTAAAGAAAAACAAAAAAGTCCAAATTGTGTAAACCGCCATGTTTCGTTTAACCGGGACTTCCACCCTCTTCATCGACAACTCTTTTCTTAACTTCGTCTTAATTACAATATCACTTCCACCTGTTTATTACTCCCATCACTTTCCTACAGTTACATCTACAGTCGATTTGGCACAATCCATAATGATTTTCTTTCTTATTCATCTCTACCCATTAACCATTATCATCTATCCAATGATACATATATAAAAACTAACGTCTTCTATCATCACCCAAATACATCTCCATCTCTAAACTTTCATCCATAATTTTCTATGACTATCTTCACCCCATTTACTCACATTATAACTAAATTTAACAGTCTCACTACTCTTTCTAGGTCCCGTTCATGTCACATTTCCATTATAATCTCATAAACCTCTAACACTCAACCCTCTCCCCTATGGTTGACTATATAATATGACGGTCTGTTTTGTCGAATCCTTAGAGTTCTGATTGGGTAGCCTGCAGGGACCTTGGGAAATGGTCGCATGAATCTGAGCTTGTCTTATACATCCCTCCCTGATTTTGAGACATTTCTACATCTGTGTCTATCCCATTGTGATCTTTTATGGCACTTCCAAATACTACGGCAACTTCCAACCATTTGAATAATATCGATAACTTGATATCAACATAAAATTGCTCCTATGCTGATGTCGACATAAGAGGGCTTGATAACGTTTATTAAGTTTTCATTCCAACGCGTAATGTGGTTTGCCTATGTCTTTCATTACAAATATTCTAACTTTTACATCAAGTTCATTTTCATTTTAACAGAGTATTATTTTCCATAGTGGGAGCGATTGTTTTTATTGTTAATAATTTAACAAACTTTACAATCACAAAACCAACAGGTAAATTTTAACTTCTTGTGGAACTGTCACCCCCCAAGAAGAAATTGGACGTAATATTACGACGTCTTAACGTTGGATTAAATGCCCCAACGTTAATACGCGACGTTGCGACGACGGTCAGAAAACCGCTATTTGCACCTAAGTGGGGAATAGAAATACGGGTTGCCTCGACGTTCCCCTCTCGACTTCTCAGCTCGAGATATTTTATCGTCAAATTACATTAGTTTTTAGGACTTTGGTCTTGTGAAGTAATAGTATAAAATTCTCTAGGTACCACAGAAGTACGACCGACACACTTCATTTTTACCAAATAGGTTAATAATCTTGGAGGATATTAAATCAACAGAAACTAAGATGCATGACGGCCTGTTGATACTTATTTTAGTAGGTTCCTACTCTATTCAGAATATAACCTAAGTGACTTGTATAATTATTTTATTAATCATCTGCCTCATTGCATAATGCGGTCGAAAATTTACAAACGCAAGGAAGTGTACTGTTAAACTAGGTATAAAAATTGCTAAAAACTGAAAGCGCCTCAGAAATTTACACGTTAAATCGAACAAAACGGTAAAAATAGAAATAACCATCGTAATTAAAAAAACATATTACTATGTCTAGACCCATACAAAATTATTCTTGATTTATAACAAAATTCGTTAATTAAAATCAAATATTCATTAAAATCTAGCAAAAAAATTGCCAAACATTATGTTTCAAAAAATGGCTGAACCATGGCGATCTTTCATTAATGGCGGATTTGACTCGCGACCTAAATTGCACTACATTTTAACTGATTTGGACAAGGACACCCCCTGCCGACCTTTAGTATAACCTATTTTTACCTTGCACACCTCGAATTTACCTATTGGTATACCTAATACGTCCTAAAGTAAGCACAAACAACCTGGTCTTGACGACAGACTCCCGACGACCGGTCATCGTCGTGAACACGCCTTAATCTGGTCGACGTTTTTTAGTAAATTACAGGTATCTTATAAAAAAACTTTGACGTCAGGTTAACGTATACAACTTTACTTAAGTACTACGTTGTTATTACCTACGTTGTATTGTCGTTCTTACCTTCCCGCAAGTACACGCAGCAATCTACCATATACCTACTGAGAAAACACCCGACGTCTCCTGAACGTTGGGTTCGATACTAATAAATACTCTGTAATCCCCGACGTTGAGCAGTCGTTAAATGTCTTCCAGTAAATTACATTGTAGTATAGAGGTTATACCCGACGTCAGCTTAACGTTAAACCTTAACCTAATAATTAACGTTGTTATTCTCAACGTTGGATTGTCGTTGTCGTCTTCCCGAAAAATACGTCTACCATACTTGATAAAACTTCAACGTCCTCTGAACGTTGGCATCTATCCTAAAAAATACGTTGTAATTTCCGACGTTGGGTACTCGTTGATGTATGCCACTTAATTGCACTTATACTACAGATACGTTAAGACCGACGTCAGCTTAACGTCAAACCTTATCCTAATAATTGACGTCGTTATTCCCGATGTCGGTTGGTCATCAGATTATATTACTTATTAGCAGCAACGTTGGTCCATAGGAAAAACAGACGTTGTCCTTGGTTAAGGCTTATTGTGAACTAATTTTGTCCTTAAATTTAACGTCCCATTAGGGCAAAATTGGTTGCAGGTCGCTACTTGGGCAGTTCTGTCATGTCACCATTCACGATTTCCGCTATCAAAGTCACTTGCTTCTACACAACCATGATGTGAACAAGTCAAATTTAGCTCAATGGTACCTCGAGCGTGAAACATTGGATATTTTGTACATCCATATGTAAAGTCACATCAATTTTATATGTTCCTATGACGGATTAATTTTAAAGGGTTTTTACCCTAATATTCTTACTTTTGTGGTTAGCATATTTGATTCAAGTTAGTATAACCTATAACTTCTTAAAATCATAGTCAAAATTTTAAATACTTTGCATCATTTTATCAGGTTATACACATTTTAGGAAACACTGATGATGATCGGTCAACCGATTGAAAACTAGTTCTGTTTGTTTTATGATGTAGCCCTGTATAGGGATTTTAACATATATACCTTTTATAAAGGATTTCATGGTTTTTTGTAATAAATGGTATACAGCCAACTACAGGAAATTTTTTCCTTGTGAAAATATTGAAAGGTTAAATAGAACAGGTTCCAAATATGCACAAATTGATTATAGTAGGGGATTTAAATACCAGAGTAGGCAAACAAGATTATAGCAATGTGGTGGGAAAATATGGTGAAGAGAGAATTAACGACAATGGAATACGGTTGATTAACTTATGCGGAGGAGTTTGAACTTAAAATATACAACACATTCTTTGAACATAAAGTATGGTACATACAACATAAACAAAATTTACCTGGTACCAACATACACGTGGACTTAAGTCAATCATTGACTACCTAATCTCGAGACAAAATGCAAAATTTAGCGTCCAGGATGTGAGAGCTTTCAGATGGGCTGATTGCGGATCAGACAACTGCTTAGTAATCGGTAAAATTTATATTCCATTTATACCGAAACAAAATAACTCCGAAAAAAGAGAATACAAATGGAATCCATATGATTCAGAAATAGAAAAATATAATATTAACAGTTATTCTGTACAACTTATTCTGTACAATATTCAGTACAACATGAAAGTACACCATATCTGTACTTTAACAGACTGGAACATAAACTAAATCAAGAAAAAATAACAATCGAAGAAGAATATAACCACACAAAAACATGCATAAAATAAGCAGCACAAGAAGCACTGGGAAACCTAGAAAACGGAAAGAAATCAAATTGGTGAGATAAAGATATCGAGAAAAAGATAGAGAAGAAAAATCAATTTCATCTACAACGTTTACAAAATCAGGAAAACAACATACAACAGAAATTCAACAACAATACAGGAACCTAAATAGAGAAGTAAAAAGAGAAGTGATTAAAAGAAAAAACGCAACATGGATAAAAAAATGTGAAGACATAGATTAAGAATTAGCAGAAACTAGGAGTTCAGAAGCAGGAAAAATGATAAAGAATGTCAGAACATTACATAAAGGTGGACACACAATTAAGAGTATATCTGATACCGAGTGGGAACAACATTTTAAGAAATTATTAGTAGAAAATCGACCACAATACATAACAAGAATGCAAGAAAAAGAGAATAATTTACAGAGAGAACACGAAATAGAACTAGATAAAAGCAAAGCTGAAGAAGCTATTAAAACTATGAAATCTAGGAAAGCAGCCGGAGCTGAAGGAACTAATCCAGAATTAATAAAATATGGACCACTCAAACTATGGGATATTATGTTTAAAAAACTTTTCGAAAAATTTATGAATGGAGAAAAAGTACCAGATGAATGGCTAACATCACATATTACTCCCATACATAAGAGGGGGCCTAAAAATAACCTTAAAAACTATAGGAGAATCGCAGTCATCAGCACGATTGGAAGATTATACTCCAGGATATTAAGAAATGAAATAGAACAAGAAATTCAAGCAAAGCAAGCTGAAGAACAAGCTGGCTTTCGTGCGGGACGTTCAATGGTAGACAATCTCTGCACTTTAAAAATAACACTAGAAAAAAGAATACAGAGAAATCCACGTCGCTCTTAACGACCTAGAAAAAGCCTATGATAGTGTTTCCATAATAGAACTATGTAAGTCAATGAAAGACATCGGTATCGATGGAAAACTCATACAAGCAGCTAAAATGTTAAACGAGATCGCTAACACCAAAATCAAAAACGGCAAAAATTTCACTGAGGCATTTAATACTTCAAAAGGCCTCCGACAAGGATGTTGTCTATCTCCCACTCTCTTTAAAATATACCTTGACCAATCCTTACAGAGGTGGACAAAAGCAGTAAAACCGATCGGACTGAAAGTGGGAAACGACTCCCTATTTACATAATACTTTGCGGACGACCAAGTTTTTATAGCCCAAAATCTAGATGCCTTAAGCTATATAATACGGAAGCTAAATGAAGATTACCAACAGGCAGAATTAGTAATAAATATGGATAAGTCAGAATACTTCGGTACTTCAGCATGCACCAAAAAAACAAACCCTTCTCACCTACCATATCTCTTTTTGTAATATAACTATATACGAAGTAACGAATCTCTTTGTTTTTTATCAGTTAAAAAATGTTTTGTATAGTTTTTTGCGTTAGGTACATAGATTTTAAAGTATTCGCAAAAAACCGCCCGAAAAGGTGTCATTTTTCAATGAAAACGGCCAATTTTCAACCACGAATAACTCAAAAATTATCGAGTTTTCAAAAAAAAAATATTGAACAGTTTTTGCTTAGAATTAGGTTCTCTAGCCACTTCCGTGGTTATTTTAACAAAAAAATTTTAGGGGTGGGAACCACCCCTAAGATAAAAGCACACATCGAAATAGGGTAGACTTTGTTTCCTGAGCTATTCTCTACTTATTGTGAAAATATCAAGTAAATCAATGTAGTAGGTGGAATTCGGAGCCAAATAACCTCATTGACTGCCCTACATGGATAATTCAATGTTTTTACATTTTTGTAAAATGGATGAAAACAACAATAATCAATCATTTGAGTAAATGCAACGAGAAAACATCTCTTTAGGATTATACAGGATAAGTATAATAAGATTATTCGGTAAATACATATATTAATATATGAAATTAGTGTATGATCTATAATCCCTGTAAAATATTGTATGTACATATATTGAGTTTTCCCGGATGCACTGGTCTATGTAAGTTAATTATTCGCAGGCAAATTTTATTGGTAAACAATATGTCAATTTAGTTAATTGAGGTATTGGCGGGTGAATCCTGACGCGCTAGTTATTGCTGAACACCCGTTTCTATGGAAACTGGACACGAAATATATTTGCCAGGTATGCATAATATTCCTCCAATATCAGTTAATTCCGAAACAATAGATATTTAAAGCTTTGATGAGATATACTTAATTTTAACGTGTAATATGATTTTAATGTATTTTTCTTAATTTAAAGAATATATTTTAATATACATCTTCTTATATCAGTCCAGTTTATAAAACGTAATATATTTCAATTTTGTTGGGAACAATCCACCATTTTACTTTAAAACAAGTAAGTTGGCTTCGTAAGTCCAATGTTTTCACCCAAAGTAACAGGAAGTAGAAACGGAAGTCTATATTTCAACACACCGTATAACTTTGCGTCGATTGATATATGATTCCATTATATTTGAATCATTTTTGCCAAACTTCTGGTAAAAACCTTTTAACTCATCAAAACCGGACATCAAAACCGGAACTAAATATTTGAGTTCGACTTTTCAACAAGCGTCACGATTCATTTTCAAACAAATTAAGTCAAAACATAAAGTGAAACGAACGTCGATGTGTATATACATTTTGTATAATGTATACTGTATACTATATACTACACACCTGGGCGTACAATACAACTTTTTAACCGGAAGCTAGATAAAAACTAGAAGTACACACAACCAAACTTATAAGAAATCACCAAGTAATATTTATTTCTTACCGGTAGCGGGTAGGAACTCCTTTGGACAGTCCTACCAGGGAAAGCGAATCAATCCCTGCCTTCCGCAGATTCCAGGAGTTTCCTGACCCGGGAAACTAGTACCTGCTTAGGGTCCCTTGTCCAGGGTGACGGATGAAGACCACAATGGTATCCACGGCGGAGAAGAAAATCTTCGGTACGGTGTGTATGGCGGAAGTGGCGACCCCCGATTTTAGGGATGGTATAAAATCAAATACACATGGGCAGATGGAGCTCTAGAGTCGTAGAGAAGACAGTCCATCTAGAAGAAAGCAAACTTCAAAATTAAACTCTGGCCCTCCATGTTGGGGGTTGGATCGTAGGGCTAGCGACTCTACATTCGTAAAAAAGGAACTGCTAAAAATCCGAAAACCCAGCCTCGGAACCCGGACCTGAAAAAACCACGACGACATCCGCAACGAAAATGGACAATGAATTATGGTACATGGAACGTCCAAGGCTTAAAAGGAAAAATTGAAGACGTAATCAAAGGAATGAGACAACACAAGATATCAGTATCCGTTCTTACTGAAACAAAAAGAAAAGGTAAAGGTATAGAAGAAATTGATAATTTTATCCACATCTTCAGTGGCGTACAAAAACATCAAAGAGCTGCCAAAGGAGTATCAATCCTTATCGATAAGAGATATAAAAATAAAATAACAAATTGGGAAGCAATAAACGAGAGAATTCTGACTGTCAACTTAAACATCCATGGACACAGAACCACAGTAATAGGTATATATGCCCCTACCGAAGATACAATAATAAACGAAAAAGACGCATTCCAACAAGAGCTTGAAGACACGATTTCTAAAATCGGAGATCAACGGGAGATATTAATGATGGGCGACCTGAATGCAAGAACAGGAAGACAGAAGGACCACCTAATTGTAGGAAACTACGGGGAAGAAGTAACCAATGATAATGGAGAAAGGCTCATTAGTCTATGCCAACAATTTAACCTAAAAATTTTAAACGGCTTCTATCCCCACAAGGACATACATAAGTTCACTTGGCATCAAGAGACAAGACAACTACGATCGATTATAGACTACATTATAATAAAACAAAAATCAGAATGGAAAATCCAAGACACAAGAGTATATAGAGGTGTAGAATGCGGATCTGACCATTACCTACTAATATCTCGAATCAAAATCCTCTTCAAATATGCAATAAATGAAACATCGAAAGAAGAAAGAGTAGAAATAATCAAAGAACCCAAATACAAACTAACTGGGCTATATGACGACAGCACCAGGTTCCTATACCAGAACAGACTGGATCAAAAACTTGATCAAATTGACCTGACATGTAGCACCAATATAATTTACGACAAAATAACACTTGCGATTAAGGAAGCAGCCAGTGAAGCATTAGGCATGGAGGAGATAACAAATACCAGGAAAAATAACAGCATAGTCTGGAGCAATGAACTTGAACAACAGAAACAAATAAAACAACAGAAATATCATAAATGGTTAAAATCACAAAACGCATATGATAAAACCCAATACCGCCAAGAATTAATCAAATATAAAAAAATGTTAACAAAAAATGAGAACAATACCTGGGAACAGAGATGTAGGGAAGTGGAATGCCATCTAGGTGGAAGCAGTCCTCAGAAGCTTGGAGGTTCATTCGAAATCTAAGAAATGAAAACAGAAATAATACAAACCTTCAAATGATTGATTTAAAAAAATGGAAAACCCACTACAAAGAAGAACTTCAAGAAAATAGACAGGAATACATAAATACATCACCAAAGCACTACAATTTAAATGGTCAAGTCGTAGAATTAAATGACGAATTCGTTGAGAGAATGATTAAATCACTAAAAAATAAAAAAGCATGTGGTCCAGAAGGAATACCAGCGGAACTTATAAAAAATGGAACTGCAAAATTGATCAAACTAATAACCTTAATTTTCAACAACTACACAAATGGAGAAAACATACCAGAAAATTGGAAAACAGGATGGATAACCCCAATACACAAAAAGGGTAACAAGGAAGACTGCAAGAACTATCGCTGTATTACTGTAACCAGCACCTTTAGCAGATTATATGGGAAAACTTTAAAAGCTCAAATAGAAAATGAATATGCACCTATAGAGATCGAACAACAAGCAGGATTCCGAACAGGAAGATCCTGTATCGACCACATTTTCACGCTCAACCAACTCAATGAAAAAAAAGTAGCCAGAGACAGAGAAATACATCTACTATTCGTTGATCTAACTAAGGCATATGATACCGTACCACTTTGTAAATTATGGCAAGTCCTGGAAAAATCCCCTATTAATATAACTTTAATAAAAGCAGTGCAACAATTCTATAACAATATCCAAGCAAACATAAAAATCAACAGCAGATTATCCAATAGCTTCATGGTGAATAAGGGACTACGACAGGGATGCAGCTTATCGCCAACACTGTTTAAAATCTATATAAATGAGGTCTTGCATAAGTGGCGCAAATCGTGTTCTGGAATGGGGATACAGCTAAACGACGACTCAACATTATACACACTGCATTTTGCTGACGATCAGGTGGTGATTGCCCAGGATAAAGATGATCTAATATTTATGACAAACCGGCTGTTTCGAGAATACAAAAAATGGGGCCTATACGTTAATATGAAGAAAACCAAATATATGTGTATAGGAGGACAGAAAAGTGAGTTACATCTAGAGGATGATATGGTTATCGAGCCAAGCTCTGATTATGTATACCTTGGAACGAGAATCCAACAAAGTGGAAGGACAGAATTCGAAATAGAGGAAAGAATTATGAAAGGAAAGAAGGTAATAGGAGCTTTGAACTCGCTACTTTGGTCAAAAACCATATCAAAAGAAAAGAAAACACAGCTTTATAATAGCATCTTTAAAAGCGTGGTACTGTATGGATGTGAAACCTGGCAACTGAATAAGCGAACAGAACAGAAGTTGCTTGCACTGGAAATGGACTTCCGGCGAAGATCGGCCTGCATCTCCAGAGTCTCACATATAACGAATGAACGGGTACGAGATGTTATGAATAGAAAAACAAACATAATTGAAGAAGTCCAACAAAAACAACTTTGTTGGTATGGCCATGTACAAGGAATGGAGGAACATCGACTCCCAAAGCTAATAATGGAATAGCAACCCCCGGAAAGAAGGAAAAGGGGCAGACCGAAAACAACCTGGATAAGTGGAATCCAGAAAGCCATGTCTGAGAGAGATCTCCGACCAGGAGATTGGACAGATCGACGCGGCTGGAGAATAGGAACTGGAAGGCGCAGGACGCTATAAACCGGTGTTATATATATATTTATTTCTTTTGAAAAAACTTGTTACTGTTGCGGAGAATAAAGGTTGTTATTGAAAATAAACAAATATATAAGACACTCGGATAGTACAGCTCGGTACGGTATAGGTTATTTGCTTGAGTTGCGAATTGAACGAAAATAAATAACTAACTTTTGCGTCCAAAAACGAAACTATGCCTGATGTGGGGTTATAAAACTTACAACGAAGAAAGATTATTGATCTTGTGGAGAAAGTAATGTTTTCAGAGGGACATAGCTGTAGAGCTAGGCGTAATACAGGGCGTTCTGTCCAAAACCGATGCTAGATAACAGGAACTAGTAAAGCTCAAAAATAAAGCAACGGAAAGTCGGCAAAAGTAATAACGGCTCTCCAAGATCGTTTAATTGTCCAATCAACTGGAAGACACCCAACCATTTTTCACCTGCAGCTCCAAAGGCAGCTTTTGGAAGCTACAGGTGTAACTGTTTCAGTTGAAACGATAAGAAGAAGAGTTAGTACCAAGAATTATACAGCAGGAGACAGTTATGGGTTCCCGAGTTAATCAGGCATCACAATATTGATCGCCTAAATTGGTGCCTTCACCACCAAAACTGGAACATTGGGAATTGACAAAATGTGCTATTTTCAAAAAAAGTCAGGATTTGTGTAAAATCAGATGACCCATGAAATCGTGTACTTAGAGGTCGAGGAAGACAAGCAAGAATGAAAACTGTCAGATCTGTTCACAAATATACAAGGGGAAGTGTAATGTTCTGGAGAGGAATTTTGATCCGTAAAAAAACTCCTTTAATTTTCATTCAACTAACTTTAACTGCTCACAGGTATGTTGATAACCTGTAGTCAGGCTCTGAAGAGGTGCAACAGGAGAAAATTTTAATTTTATTGCAGGATAATGGACCTTTACATACCATTAGAATGACTACAGACACCATTGAAGCAGATGGTGTCCCTTGTTTGGAGTGGCCTGCTTGCTCACCCGAGCTTAATCCTATAGGACATTTGTGGGATATGCTTAAAAGAAAAATTAGAGCTCTCCGAGATAATCCACAAAACATCGCACGGCTAGTACAAGCTGCTCTTAAAGGATGGAGCAACCTACCACAACAAAATGTTGATAATTGGATTAGGAGCGTGCCCACGCAAACTGAAGTTTGCATAAGGAGCAGAGGTGATAACACTGACTACCACAAAAAACAAAATAAAAATAAAAACAATTTAAACACTATTCGTTTTACATTGAAATTTTGTATGCTATTGACTTTAAAACAACTACTTTCAATTTGTTTGTTAAATACTTTTTTGCGCGATTGATCATTTTTGACTGTTTACCGTGACAGATTTTACGTCAGTAGGTGACATTTACTAGCAACTCGACGGTAAGTAATCCAACTCGACGGTAAGTACTCCAACTCGACGGTAAGTAATTCACTTACCGTCGAGTTAAAAAATCTCTTAATTTTAATTTATTTTTTGAAAGAATAAAGAAAACTAACGAATTATTTATTAATATTGAATTTTCTTCGATTCTTAAATTCTTGCCTTCGCACCATTTTTTAAAACTTTGGTAGGTATTTTGATAACGGATTTTGGATTTTTCGGGACATTTTGTCACATTTACAGAGGAGTCTTTCATCCAAGAATTAAAAGATGTCAATTAGCAACTAAAATTGGGATACCTTTCAGACATCTTCGAAATAATAAATAAAACCACCACTTCTCTTCAAGGCAAAGAAGGAGCACAATAAGATAAAATCAAAGCCTTGCGTAAAAAAGTTACATTTTTCAAAGCATGTGTTCACAAAGTTCTCTCGATTACAGAAATTTGTTATAACAAATGAAATCAATCTTAAAACGAACTTCTTTGAAATTGTTGTTGCTCATTTGCAAAGTTTGGAAGAAAGTAGTGTAAACTATTTTCCTGACATTGACTTTAGGTGACTTATATAGCTGGATGATGGACCCGTTTTCGTGCGACCCAAAAAATGTCGGAATGACAAATGAAGTTTTTCAAAATCTACTTGAGATCAGCGAAGATAGCAGTTTAAAACTCAAATACCGTGAAGGAAGCCAAGAAGAGTTCTGGATGCAGGTATATTCAGAAAATAATGTTTGCAAGGTTGCAGTGGAAAAACTTGTGTGTTTCATATCGACTTATCGCTGTGAGTCTTCTTTCTCCGTATATGCTTGCATTAAAAACAAATACAGAAGCAAACTTCAAGCATCAATGGATTTGAGGGCCAACCTTACAAAGATTCCCATAATTAGAAAGGATATAATGAAAACATCATCGAAACAGTTTCATTCATCACATTAAGTAAGGATATTTGAATATCAAATGTACTATATTTTATTGATCTGAAATAAAGTTTATATTGAAATCAAATGAGCCTCAGAATTGTATTTTTTACATTCTTTGTCGTTTCCCAAATCGCTTCAAGGGTTGGTGTGCCTCGAAATATTTTTAGCCCTACAAGGGTGCCGCGACTAAAAAAGTTTGAGAACCGCTGTTCTACAGAAAAGCGCATAAAAAAAATCGCATAAAAAAGACTTTACTTGCATTGAAAAAGTAGGGATACGTTCCGTAGTTTTCTAAAATCACATAAAATGGTGGACGTTTGTCCACCAAAAATTGTATGTGTTTTGAAGTTTTTTTCTCCATTAGGCCAAATAAAATCTTAAAGAAGGAATTAAAAACGCAAACTAACGATATTGAAATTGCAAAAATCTCTTCTAATAAAACATAAAACTTTATGACACTTAATTAAATGTTTCAATCCAGAAATCAAAATGTGCTGTTTATTATACTGCAACTTGAAATCAGCAACATTTACGCCCGGTTTCATAATCAACTTAAAGTGAACATTAACTAAAGTTTACTTTAACGTTGACATTTACCCATATGAATTGCATTGATAAAGGCACCAACTTAAAATTTAAAGTCCACTTTAACTGATTATGAAACCGAGCGTTAAACTCTTAAATACTTAAACATTTAAATTTAATTTCAAAAGAATTACAGATTATACCTTTCAATGCGAAACTCAGATTGATGTAATAGCTACATGCTACATCATGGAACAAGGGGAATACCCGAATTGCAAACCCTCAGAGTAATGACATTTGGATGGGGATAGTTAATACTAATTATACTAGTTATTAATAATAGAAATTTTTGGATGAAATACAAACAGCATAACTTCAAAATCGCATAAAAAAATCCGCATAAAAAGAGACCTTACTGTATTGATTGTATCTTAGAACCTTACATTTGCCACTGCTGCAGGTCATGATCTGTGTTATATGGAAGATAATACAGGATCACATACTGTAGCAACAGTAAGATATTTGTTTCATAATGAGTATATTATACTTTTACAGTGGCCAGCTGAATCAACAGACCTTAATCACATCGACCATGAAGGGGAGATGCTTCAGTAACTGATTGCTTCCCATCTTCATAACATTCATATTAAACAAGGTCTTCAAGATCATTTTACACAGGAATGGATCCCATTGCTTTAAAACAAAATTGATAATTTAATTTTAAGCATGGCAAGGCAGTATCAGTAGTGGCGTAGCGTAGTGGGGGCGGCAGGGGCGGCCCGCTCCGGGCGGCACTTTTTAGGAGGCGGCAAAATTTAACAGTAAATAATAAAAATATTTTGTAAATATTTGAACCATTTTATATTTTTATCGCAACTACAAATTCGGACCGATTGAAAGAACTCAAGAAATAAACCCTAAAGCTGCTCAAATAATTCGTTAAACCTAATTTGTTTACACGCTGCCTCAGTTCAGGTAAATTCAGTAACTGTTTCGGCACTTTAGAACGTTGCTATTCTTTTTTTTTCCTCATCGACACATCGTTGGGAAGTTCTGATAGCAGCTACAGGCAAAAGAGGGTTCAAGACACGTTGTGGAGTGCAAAGTGGCGATGCCGTAAATGTGACATGGCATTCTCGTCACTTTGGAAAAACTGACAGAGGCAGGTGAAAGCTTAAACACTAGGACAGATTCAGGTGCTTTACTAGTTTCGATGCAATCATTTTTCTTTCTTTCTTTTTTGGGCCTGTGGCAACCGGTGCTACATAAAGTGAATGATGCACAAAAATATTTACAAACAAGGGAACTTGACATAAGATTGTGCGCTCAGAAGGTAAATGCTTTGCAGATGATATTGGCAGAGAAAAAAGAAGAATGGGTAAATGGCGCTGTAGGTTATGCAAAAAATATGTGTGAAGAACTTGGAATTTCCATAAAACCTCGCAGGCACATAACAAGAAAGCATATTGTTGATGACGGAACTGGGGAAGCTAACTTGTCTTGTGAAAATGAGTTGAGACAAAAGCTGTTTTCTTCGTTAGATAGAGTTATTGTAGAAATTCGTGAACGTTTTCAACAGCTACAGAATTTAAAGGATACATTTTCTTATCTAACGCCAGCTATATTATTAGATCCAGATAACACCGAATGTAATCGATTCTAGACTACGCATCTGACAAAATTGACGAGCAGGATTTCAAGCTGGAAAGACTTCCACTGAGGACTTTCGTTGCTGCTACACGCAAAGAAAATAAATTGATTAATGCAGACTGACTTGAATTATTTAAATTGGTTGTTAAATCCACGATGAAAGATATTCTGCCCAATATTTTAATAATGTTCCGAATATTTTTCACAGTTTCTATAAGCAATGCCAA
The DNA here is from genome assembly GCF_917563875.1 of Diabrotica virgifera virgifera. Taxonomy (NCBI): domain Eukaryota; kingdom Metazoa; phylum Arthropoda; class Insecta; order Coleoptera; family Chrysomelidae; genus Diabrotica; species Diabrotica virgifera. The sequence goes on from NC_065446.1 coordinate 50,249,609, forward strand.
CAGAAAAGTTTTTCAAAATTGAAATTGATTAAAAATTATGTCAGATCGACAATGAGTACTCTAAGACTAACCTAATTGAATGGTTTTTGTTGAAAGGGGGTAAGCGCCATTTTCTACTTTTCGAGTTATTGTAAAAAAACCTTCTCTCTTTCTATATCCGCGTCATTTGGTCTTGAAAAGAAGCTAACACTAAAGCCTTGCATGGATATAGTTTATACTGCGAAACTGCACTTAACACCAAATGACGCGGATATAGAAAGAGAGAAGACTTTTTTACTAGAACTCGAAAAGTAAAAAATGGCGCTTACCCCCTTTCAAGAACAAACGATTCAATTTGGCTATTTTGTCTATTGAGCAAGAGGTGTGTGATGCGATAGACATTAAGGGTGCATAAAAGACTTTGCTCTTAAAAAAGTAGACGTAGATATAAATTTTTAATTGAAGACGTAATGTTGTTTATAACTCTAACAAATACTCATATAAATTTTCAATAAAAATAAAAATATAACATAGTATCGTTCTAGTTCTAATTAAAAATTGATTTTATTTAATATTATAGATCGTCAAGCTGTACCTAATCTTAAGTGATAGGTACCTACGTTATATCAATAGAGTTTTTCATTGATTGTCATTTGTTTCGAGCTTCTGTCATGTGTCACATAATATTAATATATCTCCGTCATACGTCTTTGGTTTGTATCATTGGTATATACCAATAACGTATGACGTAGATATATTAATATTATGTGACACATGACAGAAGCTCGAAACAAATGACTGTGAATAAAAAGCCCTATGTATCTAATTGGTTCAAATAAAAGAATTTTTGTATTAATAAACGTGATTTTAAAACGTGAATAAACTTTTTTATTTAAAATCTAACCTGTATAATGCAAAATAATGATGACTGTTCTCGCCGAAAAATTCTCTATATTTAATGTATGTAATGTATAGTATACATTAAATTAAAATACCTAAATAAGGGGGCGGCAAAATTGTCTTCCGCCCTGGGCAGCCGACACTCACGCTACGCCACTGAGTATCAGGCTGTTATTAATGCAGCTGGAGGAAACGGAGACTATTAAACACTTTTTTGTTACGTTTTTATGTTTTATATTGAGTTTTATGTTTAAAATTTTCATTAAATTATAATAAAGTAGGCCATACTTATATGAACTTTAGTAAATATAGTTCAATATACAGGGTGTCCCGGAAAATAGTGCGTTCCTTTAAGGTATGGAGAGAATACACAATTTGGAACAAAAAAGTCCTATACCATTTTTTTCTAAAGTTAACCGTTTCCAAAAAAAAGTTAACATTGTTTTCCATATACCTGTATTTTAATGTTTGGAAATTTTAATAAACTGGCAACATCGTACGCACTACGGAATAATAACATAATAAGAACTCGTTTGTGATTGTGATTAACCGTATTTAAAATAATCCAACCTAATAGTAGGTAATACTTTATGTATTTACTATTTGGTTACTAAAATTATTTTCTTTTGAAATGTATTGAAATACCTATTGCATAATTTTAAACGAATTACACATCTTTTAACATAAAAACACATCTTGTAACTGAACTAGTATTATGTATTTAGTAAGGTTTAAATGGGTTGAATGCTGAGTATTGCTGAGGGCTTTAACTGAATTACATAGTTTTAATAGTTTACAGTGGAACTTAAATACACCAGATCATGTCTCAGTAATTTGTTTACTTGTGAACTGAAATAACTAAGTTGTACTTATTTGAAAATAATTATTATACCGAATAGATCTTTCAAGTAACCTTTCACAAACACCATTCATAGGTAATAACATAATAGGTAACACACTCACTATTCGAAAACATTTTCGGCATTGACACTATAAACAGGATTCTTTAAAACTATCTGTTTACTATCTATCTTCTATCTATTTATTTACATGGGACTGTCTATGCTTAAATTTGCGTACCGCACATAGTTGTCAGATTTAAATTTGCCTACCAAAAAACATTTTAATTTTTGGTCAAACGGTTGCATTTAGAAAAAAATGTTATAAGAGTTTTTGTTCTACATGGTGCCTTCTACCTATACCTTTAAGGAACGCACTATTTTCCGGGACACCCTGTATTTGAGAGTATCGTAAAGTATTATCTTCCTTCAAGAAAACGTGAACGCAAAAATAGAAACACAGAAATTAGGAGTCATAACATCAGCCTAGAAACCCCCTTTGCACATCCATGGCGTCTTGCCCGATTCAAAATTATAGTGTTCTGCTTATTTTTTATTCAACGCGTAACAGGAAAATGCCATTTATGAGAAAAATTCTTATTTCGAAGAAACCTGACAAGATTGGTAAATTCGAGGACAATTCCAACATTTTCAAATTATTATAAAGACCCAGATTTTCGACTTTTTTCTCTCCGGTTGTATGCTATTGTTAGTTGGCAAATTGCCTCCACATTGGATATAAATTGATTGATTCCAATGGAATTATCTCCCGATACTAGGGCTTTTATTTTCGCTAGCGGAAGATATGATTATATGCCAGCATGAAACCGTTAATAAAAGAGACAAATCTGTTTAGCTTAATCACATTTTGTTGATGTATTGTTCTGAAATATGTCTCCGTATTCGTATGTATGGATAATTTAATATTTTCATGTCTCTAATACAGGGTGAGTCATGAGGAACTGTACATACTCCTACCTCGTATTGAGGCCCTATGGGGAATAACAAATGACCATTAAAAAGTGTCTGCTCCCATTGTTTAATAATATACAGGGCGAGTTTCGCATTTTGACAGAAATTTGTATTCGTCATAATTTTTGAACGGTCAGATCGATGTGTCTCTTATTTTGGTAAATCGTTACACTATTGCCACCTAATCAACTGATTTATTCAAACTAGAAAAAAATCAGGTCCGGCTTTAAAAAAATTAGTTCGTTTGAGTCTTAGAAAAAATTTCACCCTGTATAAGCTTCTTGAAAACTCTAATATGAATTTTACAAATTAGACAAATAGGCAAAAAAATAACATATTTATTTTTTTCCGCATACGATTGCTTCATTTTTTATAAAAAAATCAAATTTGATTATGAATTAAAAGTTTGGTAAAGTGAACCATAGATTTAACAAAATTAACTTTTATTACCAAAATTAATTTTTTTTTTGAACAAATATTTAATTTATGTTATCACCCAATCAACTGATTTATTCAAACTAGAAAAAAATCAGTCCCGGATTTTAAAAATTAGTTTGTTTGGGTCTTAGAAAAAAATTTCACCTTGTATACGTTTTTTGAAAACTCTAATATGAATTTTACAAATAAGACAAGTAGGCAATTAAAACGGCATATTTATTTTTCCCCACACGATTACTTATTTTTTTATTAAAAAAATCAAATTTGACTATGCCTAAAAAGTTTGGCAAAGTTTTTGCATAGGTTTAAAAAAATTAACTTTTTTTACAAAAATTAATTTACAAAAACAACGTTTTTCTTAAAATTAAAAGTTTTACCATTTTTTTTTTCTATAACACGTCTAGATCTAAAACTTCCCATAACACTTCTTTTGGACTCTATAGTTTAACATAGATGTGATCAAATTGATAAATTTTAAATTTTTCCACCTAATTTTTGCGATTTACAAGTTTGCAACTTTTACAAGAAGAAGACTGAAAGTCTACAACAACTTTCATAGTCTTCACAATGGTAAGAGGTATGTGCTCTAAATATTTCAGAAAAAAAAATATTAAAATGGAACAGAGTTGTAGCGAGTTAAACAGTGAGTTCATTTTTTTTTCATTTTTAGGTTAAAATTCCGATTTTGACAAATTTGATTTTTTAATAAAAAATTAAGTAATCGTGTGGGGAAAAAATAAATATGCCATCTTAATTGCCTATTTGTCTTATTTGTAAAATTCATGTTAGAGTTTTCAAAAAGCGTATACATGGTGAAATTTTTTCTAAGACCAAAACGAATTAATTTTTTAAATCCGGACCTGATTTTTCTCTAGTTTGAATAAATCAGTTGTTTGGATGGTAAGATAAATTATTTATTTGTGCAAAAAAAAAATAATTTTTGTAATAAAAGTTATTTTTTTTAAATCTATGGTTCACTTTACCAAACTTTTAATTCATAGTGAAATTTGATTTTTTTATAAAAAATTAAGTAATCGTGTGCGGAAAAAAATAAATATGCCATTTTAATTGCCTATTTGTCTAATTTGTAAAATTCATATTAGAGTTTTCAAAAAGCGTATACAGGGTGAAATTTTTTCTAAGACCAATACGAACTAATTTTTTTAAAGCCGGATCTGATTTTTTTTAGTTTGAATAAATTAGTTGATTAGGTGGTAATAGTGTAACGATTGGCCAAAATAAGAGACACATCGATCTGACCGTTCAAAAATTATGACGAATAAAAATTTCCGTCAAAATGCGAAACTCGCCCTGTATATTATTAAACAATGGGAGCAGACACTTTTTAATGGTCATTTGTTATTCCCCATAGGAGCCTCTATACGAGGTAGGAGTATGTACAGTTACTCATGACTCACCCTGTATACTCCTAAAGAAGACAGCAGTTGTACAAAGAATATATTTCTATAATATAACAACTTTTGTTTTCAATACTTATACTTTCACAAAATGTATTATAAATTAATGTCACTAAAGCTGTTTCGGCAGAGTGTCTTTCTCAAGTGATGTATTTTACTGTGCCATTTATGAGAAAGAAGTACCATACGCCGCCCAAGCAAGTGTTATTCGTCGTTGAAATTCCCAAGTCTGATTTATCCTTGCTTATTCTGCTTTCATGACCGAGATATATGTACTTTTCTGTCAATTCGACGACTTGATTTTGGATGGTTAGGTGTTCGCTGTAGAGTTGCATAAGTTTGACTTGAATGTTTGAACTTGACTTGAGTTTGACTTAATTTCAAGTCAAACTCAAGTCAATCCTTCTGACAAATAACTCAAGTCAAGTCAAACTGGTCAATCGTACAGGTTTGAAAATTCAAACTGTTTGTCAAACTAGTTTGAAAGAGTTTGAAAAATAATTTATTTAGTAAATATACTTTTTTGTCGAGATTGACATGTTAGTTGCCAATTAAGATAAGAAAATTAATAATAGAAAGAGTGCCACATAAAAGTATCTTGATACAGGAGGCGATTATAATCAAAATAGAGTAAATTTTTTGAAAATGATTCCTGTATGGTTAGAATTGCTTGCTGGCAAGTTTCATTTTATCGATATAACTTTTTTATGTTTGAGTGTTACTAGATTAAAACAAAGAATTCGTTGGATAGTTTTTTTATCATACCAAGTGTAATTTAATCTACCTTGGATCATAGTTTTAATCAAGTATTACGTAACGCAAGTTAGGGGGAGGGGGACCATGTAAAACGTTACGGCGCGTTATACGGGAGGGGGGGTTGAACAGCAAGTTCAAAGAGGACAAGTAACATTGTTTTTTAACTTAAATAAAAAAACTACGGAATCACAATCTACCAACTTTTCAACTTTCATTTATATTTTACATAGAACCCTGGATTGTATTATATTGCCCCCTCACGCTCCGCTCATGTTACAATAGGACAATAGTATTCAAGTGGAAAAATCTTAAAGTTTGTATTAACCAGATCAAGCACAGTAACACGTGTTTGCAATAAATATCTGGACCTTTCTTCACAACAAAAGATGAAAAGATACAGATGGGATAAAGAGGTTGTAAGAGCTTCAAAAATTACGTTTCGTAATACTTGAACGCCCCCTTTAAGAAAAATTTATGAAGAAACAACAAAATATTATATTTTTGATAGGTTTAATGAATTTTTTGCGATATTCAAACTTCAAACTGTTTGAAGAAGTTTGATTTCAAGTCAAACCTAAAGATATTGAAATCAAGTCAAGTCAAACTTTTTTACAAAAAAAGTTTGGTTTTCAAGTCAAGTCAAGTTTGTTGAATAAAATCAAATAGTTTGACTTGGTGCATCTCTAGTTCGCTGGTAACTAAAAAATATTAAAATTTATTATAATAGACAACATATAATATATACAAATATACATACGTTTTATATAAACATTCTCTAAAAATATACTATTATAAATGAACAAATTAGGAGCCAAGATGGGCCAAATTAGGAGAACGGTCACATGCGTTTCTACAAAACCAGACTCGCAATAATAGACTTTTTCTCGACCTGGCAAAAGTTAACTTTAACTTAATCTTTGCCAGATTTCCTCCCATCTTATTTTAATCATCTTGCTCTTTCAATTTCCAAGTAATAACCTCATTAGTGGCTACACTACATGCCACATACCACCCGGTAGGTGTGTGTATCATGAAGCGAGGTCGCCGCGCATTTCTCCGTCTGCTGCTCCTTTAAAATATAGCCCACACGATACCCCCGTAATTATTTCAATTGAGCAAACACATGTTGGACTCCAACGTGCAAAAGTTAACCATGCCAACGCTAGAATGTCGCCAATGTTATTGAAGGTTTGTCTGAAATAGGGTGGAGGAACTCTTTAAATATACCGAAGTCTGTTGCAATTCGCATGGTTACTGGTGCAGAACGAAGACCGTCCATTGCCACTTTTATACAACTGGGAGTTGTGGAAGAGAGTCCAGTTGCTAATGCCAGCACCCAGTATAATTTCCGACCAGGTTCCAGGAAGAACTGTCTCTTAAGGAGGGGCCAATATTACGTAGCGGATTGGCGCTACTCCATTCTCGAAGTTTGTACCTGTGTAGCAATAGAAGGAGCTAGAACTTCTCCGGATTCTTCGGAGGGCGGGTGGAACGACTAACTGAATTATCTACAATTTTTAGAACAGAGTAGGAGTAATACAAATAAGAGAACTTTTATGAGCCGGACTTAGTCGTTATCTGAATGTCGCGTATTATATACGTCAAACATAAATGGTAATGGTAAATTATGTTTTGGTGTGTGTTATAAAGTATTATAAATAGTAAATTTAACAAATTAAATAATAAATGCGTGTAAGTAATTCAATAAAGACTAATAAATTAAGTATTTTTAATTAAAATAAAGCTAGTAAATAAATAAAAACTTATAACCCAGTAAATGAACGGGAAATAGGGCGATACCGTGTAATTTTCAGGGTCAACTTCGAATTGCAAAAAAATTGGGATTTAGGTACTACTTACATTTCAATGCAAAGTTGAACTTGTGCCGTTGGTTGCTTTTATTTGGGGGGTGATAGTCACCCCCTCCAGGTAGCGAAAAAAGCCGTGTTTAAAATAAATACGGAAATGGATAAACTGACTAATTTTAAGCAAATTTTGTTCTATAGAGTTTTTTTTATATCATCACCTTTCGAGTTATTTGTGACTGAAAATGTTTATTTTTCGACAAACAAAACACGTTCTCAGGTGGTTTTTCACAAATCTCTCAAAAGTAAGCATTTTATCGAAAAAAATATTCTTAGGAAAAATGTAGCATAGAAAAAAAAACGAAAAATATTGTGTATGATAAAAAATTAGACGAACGGTCACAGGTGTTTCTACAAAACCAGACTCGCAATAATAGTCTCTTTCTCGACCTGGCAAAAGCTAACTTTAACTTAATCTTTGTCAGATTTTCTCCCATCTTATTTTAATCATCTTGCTCTTTCAATTTCCAAGTAATAACCTCATTAGTGGCTACACTACATACCACATAACACCCGGTAAGTGTGTATATCGTGAAGCGAGGTCGGCGCGCATTTCTCCGTCTGCTGCTCCCTTAAAATATAGCCCGTACGACACCCCCGTAATGTATTTAGCCTGAAAGAGTGCTCATGTAGTCAAGGAGGTTGGATAGACAGCGGCCCGCAATAAACAAGGAAGAGACCGCAAGTAGAGGTGGGACATAATGGCTGTATTTCTGGGGATCTAATTTGATTACCTAACAAACAAGTTCGTTAATATTTTAAGACGGTCTAATTATTTTCTTTGCCGATTTCCTAAGCAATAGGATAAACTTACATACATACACACAAGCGATACAATAAACATTTTCACTTGAAGGTTTATTAAAATAAATTATAATTTTTTCATTGTACTATGTTTCAATAATTTGATTCAGTGTTAATTTCAATTTCAATTTCAAATTTCTATAACTAGATCAGCCGTCAATTATGTCAACATCAAAAGCAAGACTAGCATATAACAACCAAGATGTAGAGCGCGTAAGAAAGTTTAAGTACCTGGGAACCTGGCTATGTGAAGACTGGATGTCGGATATGGAAATTAAATGTCGGATAGAAAGAGCCAGAAGTGCATTCATGAAATTCAGAAACTCTTTACGAACTCTGACTTTGACCTAAACCTAAGATTAAGATTCACAAAATGCTATATATGGTCGGTGCTCCTATATGGCATGGAAGGATGGACTTTAAAAATAAACACAATGAATAAGCTAGAGGCATTTGAGATGTGGATCTATCGACGAATCCTTAAAGTTCCCTGGACCGCAAGAATAACAAATGAAGAAATCCTGAGAAGAATTGGTACAGAACGACAACTGATGTGCACAATTAAACAGAGAAAAACGGCATACCTGGGACACATAATTAGAAATGAAAGATATCAGTTTCTGCAAACCTTAATTGAAGGAAAGATCGAAGGAAGAAGGGGAGTGGGCAGGAAGAAAATGTCATGGCTCCGTAATGTCAAACAATGGACAGGACTAAAAAACATAGGAGACCTAATACATACTGCAAGGGATAGAGAAAAATGGTCAAACGTGATCGCGAACATCCATTAGTGGATTGCATAAGAAGAAGAAGAATAACTAGATCTTCTTATTTTTGACTGGCATTACAACTCGGGATGAGTCTTCGCCGCACCGGCTTCAACATTATCCTTCCATCTTTTCCATCTTCAAGTCTGATCTCTCAAAAAGGACTGTCTGTAACACTCTGTCTTCCTCTGATCTTACTACATGACCTGCCCATTAGGGATTGCAATCCAGCAGCATTTTCAATCTAGCTGGATTTTTGCAAGATTGGCCTGAATCCAGCTGGATCCAGCAAAATGTGGATTCAAAATATAAACACGATTTTAACGTTTTTATTGTTCATTTTTGAACACCTTTTTGTTCAACTTTGCTTGTGTCTGCTGAGAATTGCCACGAATGAAATTTCATCCAAATGAAGTTATCTGTTGTAAGAGTAGTTCATTTGAAGCAAATTTCATTGACGACAATTTTGAACTGACACAAGTTAAGTAATTTGTTTTTCTTCGATGGGTTACTGAAGACGTTTTTTTGATCTCATGATTAAAAAGCAGTCTGTATTCTAAATTTCTAAACAAGAGAAACATAAATTATTTAGTTTTTTAAAAGTGAGACCATAAAAAACATATTTTATTTATCATTTTACCTCCTAACCTACTTTGCACAAAACTGCACATATAGCCAGTTGCTGAGAAAGTCCTTGCTTCTACGCTGGTGGGTTTTAAGGTCATCACATGGTTATAAACCATGGACAAATGATCGCCTGTCGCTCTTTTGGTCTCATAAACGGTTATTATATTTTCTTTTTAAAAATCTTTGCGTAATTTTTTGGAGAACCAATTTTTTTTTTGGTTATAGAAGTATTTTCTCTCTCACGTTTCAGTTCAATCTTAAGTTCTTGTTCTAAAGTAAAATTCATGGCCTCCGGATTAGGAGCCCATCTTTCACTACCATTATGTCCTCTGGCACCTCTTCCAGAATCACTTGTTTATTTATACGGTTCAACAAATTTTTCATCTCGTGTCGCATTGCATTCTTTTTTGGCATGGAGATATATCCAGGACTGTTAAGTCCTTCATCATCCATTTTTGGATTTTGTAAGTATACTAAACTAATGTAGTTGTAATTTCAGAGAGGCGCCGTTCCGCGATTCTGTTGCGTAGTGTTTTCGATAGCTCGGCACTAACGCTAGAGTCCTGCCTATATACAGGGTGATCAACTTCTGTGACAAAGTCCAATATATCTGTTATTATACAATACATGAAAAAAAGTTGTAAATAAAAGTTATAGACACCTTTAATGTACACATTTTAAAATTAGTGAGAAATATACAGGGTCCTCCATAACACGGTGCCAAACCAAAGTTATGTTTTTTTAAATAGAACACCCTATATTTTATTTAAAATCTGGTTTCTCTACATTTTTCTGATTCTAAAGATATAACACTTGTCTAGGGTTATACTGAGTGTTTCAAAGTTACGAGCACTTTTATTAAAAAATCATACTGATTTGATCGCCCTGTATGTTTCTAACGGTGTAATATAAACTTGTTTTTTTAATACTTTTGACTGTCAATATTAAAGTAGTTTTGCAACAATGTACAATTTTTTTATAACTTCACAAATTGTATACAGGGTAAGTCAAAATGTAATTACAAGATTTTCTTCATAATTTTAAATGGAACACCCTGTATTTTATATTATTATCGAAAAGTTATATCGCTATACTTACATATCTTTTAAATATTCCCTATACCTAAAGTTATTAGTTTTCGAGATATTTTAGTTTTATTGTTGATAAAAACATGTATTACTTAGTTATTAATAACAATACTTTATTTTATTAAAATTTATTAAAAAACTAAATTAAATAAAAAAAATGTTCAACGTACTTCTTATGTTATAAAAGGTGTTCAAAATGACCTCCCATAACGTCTACACAAGCCTGGAGACGAGTTTCGAAAGACCTACTCATGTTTGTAAGCATTTGTTGTGTGACACTTTTTCATATCGTCAACTATTGTTGGAGGTGTCCTATACACTACGTCTTTAATATAACCCCAGAAAAGAACTCAATTTCGTTTAATTCTGGTGATCTGGGTGGCCAGCGAACTTGCCCATCTCTTCCTATCCATCTTTCAGGAAATAGTTCATCGAGTTCACCGTTGACAAGTGCGTTGTGGTGAGCAGGGGCTCCGTCGTGAAGCTACCACATATGTTGGCGGATGTTTAATGGTACATTTTCAAGTAGAATAGGTAAATTATTCACTAGAAAATTGAAATAAACCTCACCATTTACCGATTTCTCAAAGAAAAAAGGACCTATAACGTAATTGCCTATGATTCCACCCCAAACATTTAAGGACCATCTCGTTTGACTATGCGTCTGAGCACAGTACGGATTGGTTGTGGAATAATAATGAAAATTGTGTCTGTTTACACTACCATTTTTGTGAAATGTTGCCTCGTCTCCAAAAAAAAGAACAAACTCAAAAAAATCTCTGTGTATAACTATTTGTTGTGACCATTGACAAAATTGTACTCTTCGTTAGAAATCATCCCCAACAAGTTCCTGATGTAATTGTGTATAATATGGGTGCATGTTGTATTTATTGAGTATGTTTTGGATAGATCCATAACTTATATCTTGCTCTCTTGTAATATTTTGAATACTTGTCTTGTATGAGGATTTTCTGTAACAGGCAGTAAAACATTTAATTCATTTTCATCCGTAATAAAGATTTTTGTTTTTTCCTTTGCTTCATAAACAGAACCAGTACGATTAAACCTGTCTAATAAGTTGTCAAATGCTCTCTTATTTGGTTGTTGATGCTATGGACACCGTTCCTTATAAATTCTTGTGGCAACTAATGAGTTTTTGAAACAATCTCCTAAAATCCATATCATATCTGTCATTTCTTCACGACTAAAATTAATTGTAAGGTAAAAATTACAACAATATGGCAAACAATTATAATCAATAACAAAAATAAAAACGTACAGATAATTAAAATCTTACATCTGACAGTTCTTGTGTCAATTATTTCAAAGCCACCTTAAACAAGAACTTGCAGCAATTTATAGTTCCCATTTCTTCGCGGAAAATTAATATGTATCATTTTGTTAGTAAATATAAAATTGTCGTTATTGTATAGAATTTACCATAAACTTGGAGAAAAACTGAAATGCAGCCTAATTTTAATTATCATTAACAAACTCATTGGAGGTTTCTAATATTAAGAGTAATTAATTTACTGTAATAAACGTATCTGAGCGGCTGACCCGCACTTCACTTCGCCGTGAGGTACGAGAGTTCAAGCCCAGCCCAGGCCATCGGAAAACAAAAAGGCTAACGCGTCAGTATAAAATTCTAAATATGAATCTGGCGCTTAGACCTGAATATGCGGGCATCTGATCGACCTATGAGGGAGCAGTACGGCAAGGGATAAGGGCTTGCGGCTCGGTGAAACTCCCCCATAGATCCCTACCGAAGGGCGTTGACGCCTAAGAACGGTGTATATACAATAAACGTATCTAAGAGTTATCAACAATAAAACTAAAATATCTCGAAAACTAATAACTTTAGGTATAGGGAATATTTAAAAGATATGCAAGTACAATGAAAGAACTTTTCGATGGTAATATAAAATTAAGGGTATTCCATTTAAAAATATGAAGAAAATCTTTTATTTGCATTTTTACTTACCCTGTATACAATTTGTGTAGTGATAAAAAAATTTTACGTTATTGCAAAACTACTTTAATATTGACAGTCAACAGCAGTAAAAAAGTAAGTTTATATTATACTGTTAGAATCATACAGGGCGATCAAATCAGTATGATTTTTTGATAAAAGTGCTCATAACTTTGAAACACCCAGTATAATCCTAGACAAGTGTTATATCTTTTTAATCAGAAAAATGTAGAGAAACCAGATTTTGAATAAAATACAGGGTGTTCTATTTAAAAAAACATAACTTTGGTTTGGCACCGTGTTATGGAGGATCCTGTATATTTCTCACTAATTTTAAAATGTGTACATTAAAGATGTCTATAACTTTTATTAACAACTTTTTTTCATATATTTTATAATAACAGATATATTGGACTTTGTCACAGAAGTTGATCACCCTGTAGTTTGTTGACAAATTTCATGGTTGTGTCAGCCGTTATCAAAGTGGACTCCCTTCTGCAAAGAGCTTCTACAGCCAGTTTGGGTTGAAAAGTATCAACTCATTGATTATCGGCAGCAGAGAATTTTATCGCAGAATAAATGTCTATCAACACTTTATCGATGCAAAATTTTAGGCTGTAGAAACGTTCCAGCATACTAAGCAAACTGTTGCTGACACACGACTTTGAATAAAGAGGCCAATGAAAACATGAAGTAACTTATTTCGAATTTGACACGTTTGAGGAGCCGCGCTGCTGAATCCACACGTTTTTCTGGATCCAGCATATAAAAAAGACGCTGGATCCAGCTGGATTGCTGGATGCTGGATCCAGCAATTGAAATCTCTACTGCCAATTTTATCTGCTTAGCTTTTGTATGTCTGACGATGTTTTTAGTACCATACAGTCTCCAATTCAGCATTGTGGCGCCTTCTCCACTCTCCTATCAATTCATCTCTATGAGGGCCAAATATCATTCTTAGAACCTTCCTTTCAAATACTTACCAGCAGCTTAATTATTCCCTGCTGATATTTCACTTCCGTATGTACCTAACAACTGTCTTTTCCCAGCTTAGATCTTGATAATGGTGATAGGGGGTATACCTCTATTCCCTGCTGCTAGCCTTATTGACACCTCTTTTTCTATGTGGTTGTCATCTGTGATTACTGCCACCGATATTTAAACTCTTTTGAGTTTGAAAGAACTTAGAATTTTTAAATGTTAATGTTCTAAAAATTGTAGAATAGAAATGAATTTCAGTGACGAAGAGTTACAGTTTTTTATTTGTTTATCGTAGATAAAATATTGTATGAAACTGTGCGTGAAGTACTCTTTGTGAACTTACGCGATTTATAGCACTCGCTCCGCTGTCGCTCATGCTCTAAACATCGCGTGCGTTCGCAAAAAGCATACTTCATGAACTGTTTCATAAATAACTATTTTGCATGTGAAAAATTTAACACTTGTATTTAAACAATGGCAACTCACCGGAAAGGAAAAAAAAAGATATAGAAGTAGCGGAAATGGATTACTTACGTAGAGCATGCAGGGTATCTAGATTAGAACACGTACCAAATGAGGAAATAAGGCGACGGACAAAGAGTGAATATTCCACGGTTGGCCATATAGAAACAAATAAATTGCTATGGTATGGTCATGTTATGAAGATGTCAGAGGAAAGATGACCAAAAAGAGCATTAAATTACACACCCATGAATAGAAGAAGAAGAGAAAGGCCTGCAGAAACATGGAAAAAGGCATAGAATAGTCTTTGGCAGATAGAGCAATTGAAGAAAACGAATGAGTGGATAGAAAACGATGGCGAGCGAAATGTGGGATACGGAGGAGACCGTAGAAACCCCACTGCTTATATATATTTAAATAATGCTAAATATATTGTGGATTAACCTTTATAAATCCAGTATGTTAAAATCTGTTTAATGAAAGGAGTTGACCGTATGAGAATTGGCGCGGTCGAATGAAAGTAAAAATATCTTAATTCGCCAAATGGTTGAACTTGGGTTTAATCGTTTCACTGTTTTAACCCTGTACCCATCTCTAAGCCTCGAAGGGATGCAGGGGCGGCGGGGTGACGGTGGCAAGCGAGAGGCAGCATTCTAACATGGTATACGGCGTATCCCGTCGTAAATTCGGTCTTCCTTACGACTCTAGCGACCTCTAATTTCTCCCAAGTGACGCACGACGTGTGCTTTATGTGTTTGCGTGAGTGCTCCGGTCGCTCTACGTATCCGCAATTGATTCACCCTTTGCCCCCTCGGCCCAACACCTACTGGCACTGACCCCGCGACTAAGAAGTTTTCATATTTACCCAAAATCTGGAATTTTGTACGTCACGTGTTAGATTTTTTTATGCCGGAGCTTAGAGCACGAAATATCACTTTGTCGAAAGCATGATTACGGTACTCGACGTTTTATTTCGGCCTTGCATAAAAGGTTTTTCACTAACGTCTTTTTCTGAAGCACCGAAAATTCTTTTCGTAATAATGTAACTATACCACCATCACCATTTTTTATTCATAAAAAAGGTTTTTAGGAAGAGAAAAAGATAATAATCATATTTATGAACTATTTGACAAAATGTATCTTATAATACTTTTGCACCTATTTAAGGGGATAGGCGCAAAATCTTGGTCCAATGCTATTGAACTGATTTTTTTCGAATCCTGAGAAAATTAATAAGTATTTTGAAAAATTTAAACGCAGAATGAAAGATTGCATTATTGCCGAGGGCCGAAATTCCCTGAAAACTTTTATAATGTTCATTTTAATAAGTTACAGGTGTGAAAAAAAAAGAGAAAATTTAGTGTGAGTTTTAATTTCAAATATTTAATTCAAAAGAATCTTTTTGTTTATTCTAAGGGACTTTCGACCCTCGATAATAATGCAATCTTTCATTCTGCGTCTCAATTAATCAAAATTTTTTATTAGTTTTCTCAGGATTCGAAAAAAAATGAATGCATTTAAATAGCATTGGACCAAGTTTTTGCGCCTACCCCCTTCTTTTAAATGCCTCGACATTCGTGATTCTATGCACCCAACTTATGCTTAATATCCTGTAGGCCCCTCACTCGAAGGCTTCTAATCTGTCCGAAACATCTTTCTTTCATACCCAAGCCTCCAACCCATAGGATCACATACGGAGACTACGTAGCATCTCAGAAGTCTTATTTTGAAAGAAATTGTAATATCCCTGCTACAGAATATTTTTTCAGTTTGTTGAAAGTATTTCTTGCCTGTTATAATATAATCATCAAATATTTCAATTTTACATTTATGTTGGAATATTTCTAACACGAATACAGTAAGGTCTCGTTATATGCGGTAGATACGTTCTAGAGAAAAGCGCATAAAAAGAAATCGCATAAAAAAGACTTTACTTGTATTGAAAAAGTAGGGATACGTTCCGTAGTTTTCTAAAATCACATAAAATGGTGGACGTTCGTTCACCAAAAATTGTAGGTATGTTGTACACTTAATCTACGGGTCCATAAAAATAGACATATTTTGTGTCTGTGCCTCAACTATGCGTGTGCATTTTTTGACATTTTAAAATGATTGCATCCCCCCTAAACAAAAAATAAAAACGAAAAATGAAGTTTTTGATGGTGGGAGAAGGGAGTGTGGTGGGTTAAAATTACGCTGAGTCTTATTTGTTAATCATATAGAACTTAAAAAAATGAAAAAAATTGAATTCTGGTAGTGAGGGAACCTA
This sequence comes from Diabrotica virgifera virgifera, assembly GCF_917563875.1. Lineage (NCBI taxonomy): Eukaryota > Metazoa > Arthropoda > Insecta > Coleoptera > Chrysomelidae > Diabrotica > Diabrotica virgifera. The sequence goes on from NC_065446.1 coordinate 50,265,746, forward strand.
CCTTTTAATTTATTTATCCCGTTCGTAAGTGGAAAGTTTGGTGCGCCGTTGTCGAGGCATCTGCCACTAAAAAGTGACGTCACAGTGTTCATAGGTTTTCTTTGAGGTTCTGCTATTTAAGTTAGACTCATCGTGCCTAAAATGATTAGCAAATTTCACATATCTCTTAGGGATCTAATGAAAAATAAAATTTTACATGACACTCACTTGAAACGTTTCAATCCAAAAACCAAAATGTGCTGCTTTTTATACTGCAACATGAAATCTTATTATTACCGCAAAATTGTAAACTCAAAACTTATAAAACCAAGCACCACTAATTTTAAAACGATTCTAGGTAAACAATCCAAAACTCGCAATGATGGAATGATGTACAAATGTAAATAATATAGGATCAATGTAAATAAAGGGGAATCGCCGAATTGCAAACGCTCACTTTACTGACATCTGGATGTGAATGGGTAATATTTAATCATAATAGTTAATAATAGAAATTTTTGGGATGAATTTTCGGATAAAATACAAACCGCACAATTTCAAAACCGCATAAATAAATCCGCATAAAAAGAGACCTTACTGTATATGTATATGGGATAATGTTTTATTTTCAACATCAACATAAACTTTAAATTCGTTGGCAACCCCTCTGTGGCTCAGTGCCACTCAGTGGTAAGAGCGCCTACCTTTGGATCGAAAGGTCCGAATGGTCGTGAGTTCGAATCTCACCAGGGTCAGAAATTTTTCGTTTATTGTAAATTAATAAATGAAAATATTTTCTGTCCTTGTGGGATCGGTACTCACCGGAGGGACCGCCGACGTTCGGATACAATTAGCGTCTGCTTGCAAAGACAATGACGTCGACTTTGCAAAGTAACAAGACACTTACTCAACACACACACTACACATGACACGAGGCATTAGCTAAATAAAAAAATTCGTTGGCTGAAGTAACAAAATAGTTCATAACGTCGCATTGACAATTTGTCACTGTCATACTTCTAAAGTTCTTTCACCTTTCAGTTCAGTTGACACTCAATTTTCAATATGTGAAGTTCATTTCTAGCATATTACATCCACGTGGGTTAGAGTCCTGTGTTGCCCTGGGTTATATCCAGGAATATTTGCAACATCCATCTGTTTTAATAGAAATATGTAGTATCATTTAAGATCTTAAAACTTTTAAAGGGTTCTTACCCATAACATTTTGGTGGCTCACGCATGCATATAATTGTAGTATGGCCTCTGTCAATTCTTAACCTTAGTCAACTTTTATAACATTGTCTATTATTAATTAGGTTATATTTACTATTTTAGGACTTCACACTGATGATGGATTACCTATTAATCCGAAAACGTTTTGTTTTGTGATGTAACCCTTATTGGGGTCTTTTGAATATCCTTTTAAAAACGATCTTGTAATTTTTTGTGATTTATGGTATACAGCCAGCTACAGGAATTTTATTTTCCTCGTGGATTTTTTTGTTCTCCATGTATTGTTATGCTTTCTTGGTGCTGTTGGGTTTTTGTTATTACCATTAAGTGTGTCTTTTTTTGTGTTTAGGGACAGTCTTTTCTTCATTGACTTCTACACACATCAGAGGTACTGATGACCATCAAATCTTAAAAAGTACAATACTTCGGACACATTATGTAAAATTAATCGAGATACGCCCACCTACAAGCAATCCTACAAGGAAAAATATTTGGGAAGCGAAATCCAGGAGGAAGAAGAACATCCTAGTTGAAGAACCTCAGAACATGGTTCAACATAACATCTGTGCAGCTTTCCGCGCTGCTACAGATAAGCTAAATATTGCCATGATGATCATCAACATTCGTCACGGATAGGCACATCAAGCAGAAGAAGAAATGATATTTAGCCAAATAGTAAAAAAATATTGCCACGTTATTAATAAATAATAAAAGTATGTACTACTCATTATAAAGGTAAATCGAAAGTAATAGTTTGGCTTGGAATTGATTTACTATAATAGATATTATAGACCAGTGGCGGCCGGTCAGAGTCGGCAGTGCCGACCCACACATTTATTTATAGGTTTTTTTTAATATTTTTTGTATCTGTGAAGTAAAAAAAATCTGTCAGATAATACAGACTAAATTTTATTCATGATTTTTAAAAGGATTTGATTAATCCGAGCGTTACGTAATCCCTGCGCATAACAGACTTCTCAAAAAATGATTGATCCGAGCCATTCATCTGGCTTTTCGGCTAGCCGACCCCAACTCATCCGTAGCTTGACGATTTACACGTAAAACTCGAACGAAATAACAAGTCGATGAGCAAGCGAACAGCGAATATACATTCTCTCCGTAGGCATTAAAGCGCCAGGTACGGCACATTTAAATCTGCCGGTCGGTGTTTCATTTGGAACCATCGGCAGGAATTTTCAAAAATAATCATGCCCTTTTACGTCGTTTAATTGAAATTGTATTTTTTTTAAGTTGTGAGGAATTATCATTTAGTGGACACGATGGATCGAAGCATTTGTTAAAAATCAAAGTAATTATAGAGAATTAATTAAATTGTTTTAGAAATATTTACTTTCTGATTCGAAGTGTACTCGTAATAAAGAATGAACTAATATAATCAAATAGTTAGAAAATAATAATTAATCAAGAAAAACACCACACTCAATAACATCCATTTGTTCAGCCAGTCACAACTTTTTAAGTTCTTTCTAAATAAAAGAAAAGAAATTTACTATCACAGTACATATTTGATTATATCAGTAAAAAACAAACATGGTTACTCTCTTCTCGTCTAGGGACCCATCAAGACATTAAATTACAAGACACACTAGACTGGGTCACGGAGAGAAGGTTTTAAACAAATGGGGTAAAACAAAGGTTACTAGTTTAACTGCACTTGCAGGTTAAGGTTACTTTTTGAAATAAGTTCTTTTAAATAGTCATATCGCCGGTTCGGAATAAGAATGAGGTAACTGCAAAAAGCCAACTTTCTCAGGAGAGCATCGTTTTTAAATATTTAAAATAGGGATTAAATCAAGAGTAATCGTCCAAGTGCATCGGTAGGGCGTTTATTCTTACAATAATGATTTTTATTTTTATCCCTATTGGTTTGAATTCCATTATCTTAATTTAATTCCCCCATTTTTAACACTTTTTAAGACCGCTTTACAGCTTGCAAGAAAACTTGCTGCAATTTCTTGCATGCAAGACTTTCATGCAAGTCTATTGCATGGTCTTTTACAGCTTGCAACTTGGCTTGCATGCAATTTGAAAGTTTTACCCTTAACCTAACTTATAAACTTTTGTTTTTTTTAATTACTTCATTGCTGTTTATTTAACTTGGTAAATTTCGAAATGCCAAGACTATCAAAAATAACCAAATATAAAAGGAAAAAGGCGGTAGCAGCAACTTTAAGTATTATTATTGCTGCAGCCAGCCTTTTGTCACTAATTTAGAACGCCGAGATCGGAGATGGTGAGTAAGATCTTAGTTGAACAAGAAGAGGGGTAATAATGTATCTCCAACAGAAGAATTTATCCAAGTAGATGATGAAAATGACTCCAATTTTCTAGGAATGAATGTACATTTAATAAACCCTTGGGAAAAATTGAACAATTACAAAGAAATCTATATTTCTAAATACTATTTCTGCGAAACACAAATTAATTATTATCCTAAGGTACTTAGCTAGAGGAGAGAGAGCTTCCGTAACTTAATATACAATTTACAATAATTATAGAATCTCAGAAAGTGCCATTTCATTATTCATTCATTTCCATCGTTAATCGTTGATATATTTCACAAATAGGGCTTTTCATTCACAGTCATTTGTTTCGAGCTTCTGTCATATGTCACATAATATTAATATATCTACGTCATACGTTATTGGTATATACAATAACACAAACCAAAGACGTATGGCGTAGATATATTAATATTATGTGACACATGACAGAAGCTCGAAACAAATGACAATCGATGAAAAGGCCTATAAACAGAAAACAGCTGATCGGCATGTATTCGTGAATCCGTGTCGTCAATGACATTTGATATTGTGAAAAAATCAAATTCCCCTAGACTTGCATGAAAACTTGCAGAAAAAATGGCACCAAACCGATTATCGCGCAATTGCAAGAAATTGCATGCAATAATCAACTGACGACATACTGCGCATGCCTTTAGGCAACTTTCTTGGGTCTTGCAGGTAGAATTGCAAGCTGTAAAGCGCCCTTTAGAGTTATGTATTTCTTCACCTAAAAATTTTTAAATACACACACCCAAACTTATATGGAATCATCTAATATTTCTTACTATTTCGTGCGAATTTAAAAAAACGAACACACGAAGTAAAACAATATTCATTTTAAAGCAATTTAATAAAAAATACATAACAATTAAATAAAACAATAAAGTATTTAACAAACAAGTTGAAAGTAGTTGTTTTAAAGTGAATAGCATACAAAATTTCAATGTAAAACGAATAATGTTTAAATTGTTTTTATTTATTTTTTTTTTGTATTTTTTGGTAGTGAGTGTTATCACCTCTAGTTCTTATGCAAGCTTCAGTTTGCGTGGGCACGCTCCTAATCAAATTATCAAAATTTTGTTTTGGTAGGTTGCTCCTTCCTTTAAGAGCAGCTTGTACTAGCCGTGCGGTGTTTTGTAAATTATCCCGTCGAGCTCTAATTTTTCTTTTAAGCATATCCCACAAATACTCTATAGGATTAAGCTCGGGTGAGCAAGCAGGCCACTCCAAACAAGGGATACCTTCTGCTTCAATGATGTCTGTAGTCACTCTAATGGTATGTAGAGGTCCATTATCATGCAATAAAATTAAATTTTCTCCTGTTGCACCTCTCCAGAGCCTGACTACATGTTATCAACATACCTGTGAGCAGCTAAAGTTGATTGGATGAAAATTAAAGGAGTTTTTTTGCGGATCACAATTCCCCTCCTGTACATTACACTTTCCCTTGTATATTTGTGAACAGATCTGATAGTTTTCGTTCTTGCTTGTCTTCCTCGACCTCTAAGTATACGTTTTCGTAGGTCATCTGATTTTACACAAATCCTAACTTTTTTTTGAAAATAGCACATTTTGTCAATTCCCAATATTCCAGTTTTGGTGGTGAAGACACCAATTTAGGCGATAAATCTTGTGCTGCCTGGATAACTCGAGAACCCATAACTGTCTCCTGCTGTATACTTCTTGGTACGAACTCTTCTTCTTATCGTTTCAACTGACACATTTACACCTGTAGCTTCCAAAAGCTGCCTTTGGAGCTGCAGGTGAGAAATGGTTGGGCGTCTTCCAGCTGATTGGACAATTAAACGATCGTGGGGAGCCGTTATTACTTTTGGCGACTTTCCCTTGCTTTATTTTTGAGTTTTCCTAGTTCTTGTTACCTAGCATAGGTTTTGGACAGAACGACCTGTATTACGCCTAGCTCTACAGCTATGTCCCTCTGAGAACAATATTTTCCCCACAAGACCAATAATCTTTCTTCGTTGTAAGTTCTATAACCCCACATGAGGCATATTTTCGTTTTTGGACACAAAAGTTAGTTTATTTATTTCACAGGCCTACAGAAAAACAAATTTGTTTTGGTGCCGTGAATCTTTAAGCTGATTTTTACTATATTAGTAGCGATAAATGAAAATATGGATTCCGTTTTTTGTATCAGCTCTAGTTTTATGGATATGTCACATTCCGAAATTAGTAGTTTTAATATTAGAGATAATGAAGAATATGCTATTCAAAGGAATATACATTGTTAATTAAACTTCTTCCTCAGTATATTTGTTGTTCTCACTGTATTCTGCCTTATTTATGCAAGAAATGATACTTAAATTTCGTTACATTACTATTTTATAAGGAAATAAAACAGCTTGAGAAGTATTTTTAAACTTTTTAAAACTACTCCGTATTAAGCAAGGCCTAATGAAGCAATTCGTTTAGGCACTTGATTCTAATGCTTTGCCTACATAGGAAGGAAGCTGCCCCAGATAAGTACGGAAAAACTCAAAGCTGGAATCTTTGATATACCAGAGATTTGACTTCTTACAAAGGATCTGGCTTTTGTGTGGTCAATTAATGCGGTAGAGAAAAAAGCTTGGCTTTCATTTGTGGACATTATGAAAAATTTTCTGGGAAATCTCAAAAGTAAAACTATGCCGAGCTTGTAAACCGTTTGCTGAATAACTTCCAATTACTTCGATGTAATATGAGCATCAAAGTCCAATATCTTCACGGCCACCTGGACCGTTTCCCTGAAAACTTAAGTGACACAAGTGAGGTACAAAATGAGAGATTTCACCAAGACATAAAAACCATGGAAAACCGCTACCAAGGAAGATGGGACACCCATATGATGGCAGAGTTTTGAAGAGAGACTGTTTAAAAGTTCATTCCAAGAAATCACGCAAGCGAAGCTTTCGTTACGTCAAGTTTTTTTTTCTATTTTGTTAGTTTTTTCTCAAAACTAATTGTGTATCTGTTTCATTGTACAAAGAGTTTTATTGTATCTAGTTAAATGGCTTAAAATATACGTATTTTCTAATTGTGTGATTTTCATTTCAATTTAGTATATCCATATCAGCACATTCGTATTTTAATGCATAAGAGCTGGCATGGCCTACGTTATCTTGAAAACTAGAGCTGCCTTGACAAAACTAAAGCCATATTCGGAATAAGCATCCCAAATATACCTAAAATCAGCTCTAAACACTTTGGCACCAAAAACACTGTAGGCCTGTGTTTCGTTCAATTTGCAACTCAAGCAAATAACCTATACCCTACCGAGCTGTACTATCCGATTGTTTTATATATTTGTTTATTTTCAATAAAAACCTTTATTCTTCGCAACAATAACAATTTTTTTCAAAAGAAATAAATATTACTTTGAAATACATGGTGATTCCATATAAGTTTGGGTGTGTGTATTTAAAATAATGATTAAATAAACAATAACCAACCGGAGCATCGGTAGGGCGTTTATTCTTACAATGATGGCTCTTAATTTCATCCCTATTGGTTCTAATTTCATTATCTTAATTTAATCCCCCCATTTTTAACCCTGTCGATAGTTGCGTCATTTTTGATCTTAAAATTTTTCTGTATAAAAAACTATTTTTAAATATTTAGTATGCCGTTTATTCTTATAGCGATGGCTTTTATTTTCATCCCTATTGGTCCGCATTTCATTATCTTAATTTAGTCTCCCCATTTTTAACCCTATTTCCAGTTGCGTCATTATTCATCTGAAACAAGGTCTAAAATGGTGCGTATTTCAATAACGACGCAACTACCGTGTAGTGGCTCAGCACATAGTTACAGTTATGTCGCTTTTGTATCATCTGTCATCTGTACACAGTGTTTTAGAAGTTAATTACGCAATAAACAGGAATTGACAAAACTTGCAGTTACGTCATTCTTGTTCCGGCCCGGCGATATATGGTTTTATTATTTAATGACAAAAGGTTATAGGGCAAATAATATAGCAAATGTCATAGGGAGGAAGGATTTTATGTTTGATTAAATTTTTTATTAAGTCATCAATTTGTTGTATATATTTTGTACATTCAAAGAAAATATGGTTTAAATCTGCTTCTTTTTGACAATCTTCACATAAATTATAATTTAAAATTCTAAATTTTGCCGGATGATAATAGATGTAATGTAGTGATAATATATGTAATTATTTTATTCTTATAATAGATGTAATGTATCTACGTGGGACAGAGTAATTAAAACCTTTTTATATACTTGGCTTGGTTGGTGTCACAGACTCCGCAAATTTTGTAATCCATTTTAACAATAGTTCTAGACTAACTATGCACTTGAAATTTTCAGGATAGCTAAGAGCTGACTAACAATGCAATATTTAACTGCTATATGTATGGATAAATGGATTTTTTTAAATTTCAAACTGTTTTAAAAATGTGATTTTTTATGACATTTTATATTAACTATGACATTTGAATTCAATTTTAACGTAAGTCAACACATCGAGGGCCGATAGCTCTGCGCTAGAACGTTAGGCCGGAGATCGAGAGGTCCTGGGTTCGGGACCCGCCTGTCGCTTACCTTTTTTTAATTTTTTTAATACATAATTAAAAGTTAATATACTTAAAATTCATACTTTATAAGCTATTTATTATATAGACCATTTTAAATAACCGTGGTATTATAGAAAGTACTTTTTTATACTAGTGTAATTTTTGGAATTATAATCTGGACCTCGGAGTTTAAACTACACTATATATTATTTCGAGTAACTGTGTTTAGCGTGTGTTTGCAACAAAGTTAAGAGGACTTAGGCATGCCGCACATCAAAGAAACATGAAACGTAAATTACGTTTCATGGAAATAAAACACTGCTAAACAAATATACGTCCGGTCATTTATGAAACTCTCCGAAAATAAAAATGTGTCATGAGCATGAATCACACTCGTTTCATTGGTAGGCGGACTTTGAGATTTGTTTAGCAGTGTTTTATTTTTATGAAACATGTTTCACGTTTCATGTTTCATGTTTCTTTGGTGTGCGGCTTGCCTTAGGATGTTGATAAAAATCTGATATTTTTAAATTTCAAACTATTTTAAAACTGTGACTTAAGCAATGATATTTTAAGTACGTTAATAAATCGATATCTACATAAAACTTGATGGTGGCTCAGTGGCATTAGACTGCAGATCGAGAGGTTCCGAGTTGGAACCCGGCTATTGCGTATCTTTTTTTAACTGTTTTAATAAATAATTAAAAGTGTATAAATATCCTTAAAATTATATATACTATTTCAAACAACCGTGGTATTATAAAAAGTACTATTTTATTCTAGTGTAATTTTTGGAATCATAATTATAAATAACAAAATACACCTACTAAAAATTCCTATTTTCTAAGTTAATTATTCTTTCGAAACATGTTGTGTCCTATAATATACAATAACAAAACCGGGATATTATAAAAAGTACTTTTTTGTTACAGTGTAATTTTTGGAATTTTAAGCATTTTATATCGCTAAATTATTTTATATTTTCTCCTATAAATAATAAAAAGGTTTTCTATAAAAAAGTTCTTTTTTATAAAAGTGTAATTATTTTTAAGTCAAAATCCACTCGGGATTGTGGGTTGTATAAGCGCATATTGTGAGTAGGAATGTTGACTATATTCATAATATTCTTCTTTCCACTGATTGTTTACATTATTTTTGATTGTTATAAATACATCTTAAATGCAAAGCTTATAATCTGTTGTCACACCAGAATCAATGGCTTTCTTAGCTAATGTATCTACATTCTCATTATACTCAAACCCTATGTGAGATTTTATCCACAAAAATCTAACTGTTCATTGCTCATGATGTAATTCAAAAATAATTTTTTTGATTAGAAGAATGTAAATATTTTTGTTTTTACTGGGAAAAGACATAGTCTCAATGGCTAAAAGAAAAAGCGTTATTAGCAAAAGTAATAAAAGGTATCGAAAATAACAATCAATAAAAAAAATTTAAAGCACTCATGGGAGTACCGATAGAAGTGAAAACTTTTTATAGTATATAAATTACGAGCTCAATGCTTTTCACCATCCAAAAAGAAGTGCTGTGCCTATATTATATAAGCGCTGCGTACGTTCTATGCTATTTATGTATACATACACATAATATATATTATATACGTTATTCGCAAACTCAATACTTTTTCCCTATCTAAAAAGTTCACAACGTCCTTAAAGAAGTTTTCATATTAAAAATTTATTTCGTCAAACAATGACGGTCGCTAACTTAATACTTTTTCCCCATCTGAAAAGTGCACAACGCCCCTAAGGAAGTTTTCATTTGAAAAATTTATTTCGCCGAAGCGATGACGGTCGCTAATTTAACACTTTTTCCCCATCTAAAAAATGTATAACGTCCCTAAAAAAGTTTTAGCTTCAAAAATTTAGTTCGCCGAAGCAATGACGGTCGCGATGACGGACGATAATTCAATACTTTTTCTCCATCTATAAAGGGCACAACGTCCCTAAAGAAGTTTTCACGTCAAAAATTTATTTCGTCGACCCAAATTTATTTCGTCGACCCTCTTCACCACCCAAAAAGTGCACAACGTCCCTAAGGAAGTTTTCATTTGAAAAATTCATTTCGCCGAACCGATGACTTTCGCTATTTCAACACTTTTTCCCCATCTAAAAAGTGTATAACATCCCTAAAAAAGTTTTCGCTTCAAAAATTTATTTCGTCGAAGCAATGACGGTCGCGATGACGGTCGATAATTCAATACTTTTTCTCCATCTATAAAGGGCACAACGTCTCTAAAGAAGTTTTCACTTCAAAAATTTATTTCGTCGAAGCAATAACGGTCTCTAATTCAATACCTCTTCCCCACCCAAAAAGTGCACAACGTCCCTAAGGAAGTTTTCATTTGAAAAATTTATTTCGCCTAAGCGATGACGGTCGCTAATTCAACACTTTTTCTCCATCTCAAAAGTCAATAACATCCCTAAAAAAGTTTTCGCTTCAAAAATTTATTTCGTCGAAGCAATGACGGTCGCAATGACGGTCGATAATTCAATACTTTTTCTCCATCTATAAAGGGCACAAAGTCCCTAAAGAAGATTTCACTTCAAAAAATTTATTTTGTCGAAGCAATAACGGTCGTTAATTCAATACCTCTTTCCCACCCAAAAAGTGCACAACGTCCCTAAGAAAGTTTTCATTTGAAAAATTTATTTCGCCGAAGCGATGACGGTCGCTAATTCAACAATTTTTCTCCATCTCAAAAGTCAATAACGTCCCTAAAAAAGGTTTCGCTTCAAAAATTTATTTCCTCGAAGCAATGACGGTCGCGATGACGGTCGATAATTCAATATTTTTCCCCATCTAAAAAGTGCACAACGTCCCTAAGGAAGTTTTCATTTGAAAAATGTATTTCGCCGAAGCGATAACAGTCGCTAATTCAACACTTTTCCCCATCTAAAAAGTGTATAACGTCCCTAAAAAGTTTTCGCTTCAAAAATTTATTTCGTCGAAGCAATGACGGTCGCGATGACGGTCAATAATTCAATATTTTCCCCATCTAAAAAGTGCACAACGTCCCTAAGGAAGTTTTCATTTGAAAAATTTATTTCGCCGAAGCGATGACAGTCGCTAATTCAACACTTTTTCCCCATCTAAAAAGTGTATAAAGTCCCTAAAAAGTTTTCACTTCAAAAATTTATTTCGCCGAAGCGATGACGGTCGCTAATTCAACACTTTTTCTCCATCTAAAAGTCTATAACGTCCCTCAAAAAGGTTTCGATTCAAAAATTTATTTCCTCGAAGCAATGACGGTCGCGATGACTGTCGATAATTCAATATTTTTCCCCATCTAAACAGTGCACAACGTCCCTAAAAAAGTTTTCACTTCATAAATTTATTTCGTCGAACAAATACCGGTCTCTAATTTAATACTTTTTCCCCATCTAAAAAGTGCACAAGGTCCCTAAGAAAGTTTTCATTTGAAAAATTTATTTCGCCGAAGCGATGACAGTCGCTAATTCAACACTTTTTCCCCATCTAAAAAGTGCACAACGTCCCTAAAGAAGTGTTCACTTCAATAATATTAGTATTATTATACGTACATTATAATAATATTCTCACAAAATTTATTTCGTCGAAGCGATGACGGTCGCGATGACAGTCGTGAAATAAATCTTTTTTCCGAATCCCAAAATAGATTTTACATTTATTTTAAATTTAAATACTTTTATACAATTTATGTATATATACTCATAATATAGATACGTACAAAATTTATTTCGCCGAAGAGATGACGGTCGCTAATTTAATACTTTTTTCCATCCAAAAAGTGCACAGCGTCCCTAAAGAAAGTTTCACTTCAAATATTTATTTCGTGGAAGAGATGACGGTCGCGAAATAAATCCTTTTTCTCCATCCTAAAATAGGTTTTACATTTATTTTATATTGAAACACTTCTATACAATTTATATATACATACACATGATATACCTATATATGTACAAAATTTACTTCGCCGAAGCGATGACGGTCGCGATGATGGTCGCGAAATCAATCCTTTTTCCCCATCTTAAAATATGTTTTACATTTATTTTAAATTTAAATGCCTCTACACAATTTATATATATCTACATACACATAATGACGGTCGCGATGACGGTCGCAGTGACGGTCGCAATGACGGTCGCCAATTCCAAAAATCGCACAACCTCCCTAAAGATGACGGTCGCGAATTCAATGCTTTTTCCCCTATCCAAAAATCGCACAACGTCCCTAAAGAAGTTTTCACTTCAAAAAACCACACCCAATTTCCAATATTAGAATTTTTTAATGCAAAACCAAAAATAAATTTCTCTTCAACTTGTTAGAGTAAGTACTATTACACCCTTTCATTTCGGGCATTAATAAAACCACTAGTTTATAGCAGAAAACATCTAAAAGCATTCACCCCCAGCACAGCTGAAAACATTATTAAAAATATATCACGCAACCTCTCGGCCATATTGATTCTATTTATGTTCTTAAAATGGTGCATCAGAACCCCCCAACGAACACAACATGCCAAAATCATGATATTTCAATCAGAAACCGCACACAAGGACATAAAATGGCCCAATAAAAGCAATACCAAACGGTGAAGAGAAAGAACATCAGCAATATGGGAGAGATTTGGAAGGAGTGGACCTACTATAATGTTGCAAGAGCGTATGTAGTGGTGTTTTTCGCAAAGGAAACATAATTCATTGATGGATTAAATCGTTACTTGATGGAAATTCATTTTATCTAACAATAAAACACTAAACAACTTTTGTTTTCAATATTTACACAAAATTTATTATAAGTTAATGTCACTGCAGCTGTTTCGACAGAGTGCCTTTCTCAAGTGACGTAGGTATTTTACTCGGTGCCTTCACTTTAAAGTCTCTAACTGAATAGGTTGAGGAGTGGGAAGCTGTTTGTCTCAATTTGGTCATTCAGAATTACTTATATCTGTTTTTTTTTAATTTATTAACAAAATCCACGAGGAAAATAAAATCCCTGTAGCTGGCTGTATACCATAAATCACAAAAAATACAGGATCCTTTGTAAAAGGTATATTTAAAAGACCCCAATAAGGGTTACATCACAAAACAAAACGTTTTCGGATTAATAGGTAATCCATCATCAGTGTTAAGCACAAAAATGGTAAGTATAACCTAATTAATAAAAGACAATGTTGTAAACTTAGAACACAGCATAAGTAAAACACAGTTCGGTTTTAGATGCGGTTTTGGAACTCGAGAGCCCATATTTGCCATACAAGTCTTGATTCAAAAATGCCTGGATCAACAGGAAGATGTTTACGCCTGTTTTATCGACTATGAGAAAGCATTCGATACTATGAAACATGACAAACTCATAGAACTATTACATATTTCAGGACTTAACATTAAGGACATCCAGATTATAAAAAATCTATATTGAAATCAAACAGCCCACATAAAAAATGAACATATGGTGAGTGAAAACATAAACATTTCTAGAGGGGTTAGACAGGGCTGTATTCTTTCGCCACTGCTTTTCAACCTGTACACGGAACAAATATTTCTAGAGGCACTGGGGGAGTACAGTGAGGGCATCAAGATTAATGGCGTACCACTAAGTAATTTTCGATATGCAGATGATACTGTTATACTGGCCGATAACATCGAAGATTTACAGATGATGCTAAATAGAGTAAATACAACTGGCAACCGATTTGGACTGAAGATCAATAGAAAGAAAACTAAATTTATGGTGATCAGTAAAAAGAACATTCAACATATCGACCTGAATATTGAAGCCGAACGTATTGAAAGAGTACACCGATTTAAATATCTGGGATATACAGTAAATGATACGTGGGACCCAGACGTAGAGATTAGGATCCGAATTGAAATAGCAAGATCCAAATTCATAAAAATGAGAAAGCTCTTAAGCAACCGCAACCTAAGCGTTAACTTCCGATGGCGCGCCACGAAATGATACGTACTCTCTACGCTACTTTACGGAGTAGAAGGGTGGACGTTAACAGCAGCAACTACACAGAAATTAGCGGCTCTAGAAATGTGGCTGTATCGACGCATACTGAGAATACCTTGGACAGACAGAGTGACCAACACAGAGGTATTGAGACGAATGGGTAAAGAGGTGGAATTGTTAACAACTGTTAAAAGGAGGAAAGCGTCATACCTGGACCATGTGTTCCGTAATGATAAGTACAGTCTGCTACAGCTTATCGTGGAAGGCAAGATTGAAGGTAGAAGAGGTTTGGGCAGAAAGAAGAAATTCTGGCTGAGAAACTTGAGAGAATGGTTTCAAATACCAGAAGCTGCGAACATAATACATGCGGCACAAAACAGAGAAACCTATCGTTTGATGGTCGCCAAATTTCGGTAGAAGACGGCAGATAAAAAGAATTTTGTAAAAGTTGACTAAGGTTAAGAATTGACAGATATCTTACTTACAATAGCATGCATGCGTGAGCCACCAAAAAGTTATGAGTAAAAACCCTTTAAATGTTGCAAAATATTAAATGATACTACATATAATTATTAAAATAGGTGGATGTTGCAAATATTCCTGGATATTACCCAGGGCAACACAGGACACTATCCCACGTGGATGTGATATGAAGGGAATGAACATCAAATATTGAAAATTGAGTATCAACCAACGAACTGTCAACGAACTGTCAACTGTCAACTATCAACTGTCAGTGTTGACAGTTCATTGGTATCAACTGAAAACTGAACTGAAAGGTGAAAGAACTTTAGATGTATGTCAGTGACAAATTGTCAATGCGACGTTATTAACTATTTTTTTACTTCAGCCAACGAATTTAAAGTTTGTGTTGATGTTGGAAATAAAACATTATCAAATATCCATATATTGGTGTTAAAAATATTCGAACCTAAATATAAAAATTGTGAAATATGTGATGATTAAATATATGAACATGATAAATGATAAATAGGTACTAGGAGTTATGCAGTCAGCAACATATTAGGATCTTACTGATGTGGTAATAGACTTAGAATTATTAAAAAGACCTTTTACGAAACACGTTTAGGATATCAGAATTTGTTTAGTGTGTACATAAATGTACAATTCCAAGTTATTGACTAATGTGTTTTCTTTTTTTTAGCGTATGGCTTAAGTACATCACAGAATATATTTAGATTTATGCATTATACCAGCGTTTCCCAACCGGTGGGTCGCGACCCACTAGTGGGTCGCGAGCGAATTTCAGGTGGGTCGCGGCGTGGCGCTTAAAGTTGCTGAGTAGCGTGCAATGACCGTGCACAATCTGACAATGGAGCCAGTCCGTGGGTGAGGGATGGGTCGCGAATATGAAAAAACATCAGAAGGTGGGTCGCTAGACATAAAAGGTTGGGAACCACTGCATTATACAATGCATCACAAACAGATGTCCAGTTTTTTTTATATATTTGATTGACCCTTCGGTTGCTATTACAAAGTCTATAGGGTCGCCTGTGTATGCTCTTCGTGGGCAGTTCTAAACAATGTGACTGATCGTCTGTCTTGCAGCGTCGCAGTCACAAGATGGCGAGGGAAGTTTACCCCATATGTAGAAGGAGTTGGCGCATCTTCCACAGTTTGTTCTAATTCGATTAAGGGCTGCCCAAATCTTACGGGGACGTTCAAATTCGCTAAGTTTTTCTATGATGTTCGGTAGACTATGGTAATGCGGATCTGTCTTACTTTCCCAATCTTCTCTCCATATGTGAGTGTTTTGATGACACTCAATTTTCAATATGTGAGGTTCATTCCTTTCGTATCACATCCACGTGGGTTAGAGTCCTGTGTTGCCCTGGGTAATATCCAGGAATATTTGCAACACCCATCTATTTTAATAATAATATGTAGTATCATTTAAGATCTTGCAACTTTTTTGGTGGTTCACGCATCCATGCTATTGTAAGTATGGCCTCTGTCAATTCTTAACCTTAGTCAACTTTAACAACATTGTCTTTTA